>NW_028145785.1:0-67500 GCF_977016875.1 Pavona decussata
TTTCGGATGCTAAAACACTTTTAACCTTACAAAAATCGAACTTATATTTACAACAGGAAACAAAGATTATAAAAAGTGAAGAACGAAGAGCGGATGATCCAAATTCGGGCGCGATTTCAACAGATTGTTCCACCACAAGGTCGCATCGAATTTAGTGTCGACCCGTAGAATTTATTTTTGAGCCGGTCTGCTCGCGCATGCGCTTGACCGTGAACTAATCACAAGTGTGTTTTTCCCCCTAGCTTTTCATACTTTTGATCATTGCCTGATCATTTTGTTGAAATAAACAACGAGGTATTTCTTTATTCATTTTGTGAGTTTTAGCATGTACCTCAAGACGTACCACTTGGAAGACAGCTGTTCATGTTATATGTAGATGCAACTCAATTTTAGACAGTCAGATGTGAGCGCTAGCCGAAAGGGGTTTGCCTAAAAATGGTCTAGGGGCCGGCTTTCCTCTCCCTCTTTGTCGGACTGAGCACAAGACCATCTCCGCTGGCATAAGAGACCTGCGGTGTCAGAGGTTTCTTTTGTCAGGACTGTTGTATTATTTCAGAATAAAAAGTAGCGAGATTAAAACATGACGTTTCGGCGACAACATGTAACATGATGATCACATTAACAGGATGATTACATTGACTTTCAGGCCTTCTTTGCGAAGAGAAATAAGCGCGCGGTCAGTGGATCAGCGATTCAGGCGATCGACAGAACGGTATCAGTTGTGACTTTGCTGGGGAGCGAATGGAGCTGACAGGAAAACAACTTAAAGGTCTCAGTAAGTCTTGAACAATCATGTTTTATTTTATGTTGTTTCTTTTAATTTCACTGTCGTGTTTGCTTTAGATCGAGAACGGAATATTTTCGAATTAGCGATGTCATTGATTATTGTAGCTGTGAAGTTGTTCGTTTCAAGAACCATCGCTTAACTTATGTTGTTATTGTCGCACTTCTTTGTGAGAAAACTTCTTTTCAGTTAAATACCGTAAGTTTACCTAGCTAATCAACACAATCAGACTTTCCGCGAATGCCTTAAGGTGGAGTTCCACTGTCGCGTAAATTTTACCTGCGTACAGACGTGAATTGAGCTGGCTTTACGTACGTAAATAAAATAAGACGCGATGTATGAGCGGCGTGCGTAAATGTAGAAAGTTGAATAGCATTCAACTTTTTACGTTTACGCACGCGACTGATACATCGCTTCTTATTTTATTTAGGTACGTAAAGCCAGCTCAATGCACATCTGTACGCACGTAAAATTTACGCGACAGTGGAAATCCACCTTTAAGAAGTTGAACAGCACTCAACTTTTTGCTCATACATCGCTTCTTATTCTATTTACGTACGTAAAAACCAGCTAAATTCACTTCTGTACGCAGGTAAAATTTACGCGACAGTGGAAATCCACCTTTAGTTACTTTCTAGAATAGGCCTTATCACGGTTTTCGAGGCCATTTTGACGGGTAGGCAAACAGGCTTGAAATAACAGTGTTTGTATGGAAATCCGATGTCAAATAATTTTCATAAAACATCGCTTCTGAAAAATAACAGGCTTGAAATAACAGTGTTTGTATGGAAATCCGATGTCAAATAATTTCCATAAAACATCGCTTCTGAAAAATTCATGAATTGGAAACTTTTGGCACTAGAAAAAGGATTTTAAGAAAAAAATTGGAGGGATGTAACCGTGACGGAAAGCGTCCAGTCGTGTTTTGAACTTTCCATACATTTCCCTGTATTTTTTGACCGCTTAATACACAAAAACTTGCCTCTAAGACGTTTACGGTCTTTTTATGGAGTTAACATCTTGTTTAGCTTGAAGCAAATATTGTCTCTCATTTTAAAACACAGTCTATGCACTGCTGCAAACAAAGGGAGAAAACTGACTGAGCCTCCACAATTCAAACGCACTATATCAGTGGAGCGAAGCATTTGCAAAAACACACTCGTTATTTAAATACCATTCAAGCCTTTTCAGTATTACTGTTACACGTTGCATAGCTCTATAACACGCTACAACGATTACTAGAGAACTAAAAATCCAAACACAACTGCTTGTGACAAACACTAATATCCGCGCCCGGCATTGCAGCAATTACAGAATGAAGCTCATTGCACGATACAAGCAATGATTAATTCCTGTCCTAACATTACCCAAATCTCAACAAGAAAGGCACTTAAAACTATCAAGCACTTAAAAGAGCCAAGCCAAACCCAGCTGAAATGCCCTATGTGGTATAAGAACAAAGTCGTTGAACACACGGAATAAGAGGTCATATTCAAAACGAAGAGAATTCAAGAGGAAACTGAAAAATCGTTAGGTGAAAATGACCTGTCCGATGATGAACATATGATGGTTAAATCCAAACCCGCTACAAATACTTGCGAGCAGCGCAGGCTTTTAAAACCAATTTATCCCTTTAAAAAAAAAACCTACTTGTATAAGCTAGATTTAAAAAGGCTAAAACAAGCGCCAGAAAGTGACGTAGGCTTGTCAGTCTTTATTTACACACCCAATTCTAAACCATAGGCAGCCCAAACTGACAAAATCATTATTTTCATAAGAAAACTGGTTATTGGTACTGGCTTTTGCTTCAAAAGATTTTCCAAAATAGTCATTTGGAATTCACATCGAAGGAATATTTTTTTAGTCAATTAGTCGATTTTCTTGTGATCAGTGTGATGTTAGAAACAAATTGAGTTTTCCTGGAGGGGGCAGAGGGGGCTATGTACGGCCCTGTAAAATCTCCACAGTACTTTTTATAAGAAAAGTAACGGGACAAGATAGGAGAATTTGTTCTTTGATATTAGAGGTCCTGTATTAAGCGGTATTAGCTAAGCAGTACTAGCTAACCTTCATGAATGGCTCAATGTAAATAAGCTCAGCCTGAATATTGCCAAAACGGAATTAATGTTAATAGGCTCACGGCAGAGACTGGCTAGTACTACAAGTGGCCATTCACTTACTGTACAAATTGAAGGTCACGAAATTGATAGAGTGCCCCACACCAAATCCTTAGGACTTTACATCGATCAAAATCTTTCGTGGTCCAAACATGTTAATAAGACTGCCAAGATTAACTCCTCTGGCATAGGTGCACTTAAAAAACCGAGGCCGTTCTTTTGCGACGATACAACAACAACAACAACAACAACAACAACAACAACAACAAGCTTTATTTGCATGACTATAACAAATACAGTATTGCAAAAGCTATTCATAGCTAATTATTGATTCGTTAACTAATTCTTAAGATAACTTAAAATAAAATAAAATAAAGTAACTGAAGTCTTTGCTTATTTTAAACTTTTCATACAGTAGAAGTAATCATTCCGGAGAGAAGTTTATCTCTCAATTCGAAGCACGAGGAAACAAATGAAATTAATTGAGTGTTTATAAAATAGTCTGTTGAGTTCATTATATGCGATAGTAAAGTTTCTTTTACTAATAGTCGTGTTCATGGAAGGCTAGGTTCTATTTTAGAAAAGAACATATCTCTTAAAGAAGAGTAACTTGGGCAATCTAATAAAAAATGAATTTCGTCTTCAATGGTTTTACGGTTGCAAACATTACACACCCTTTCATTACGGGGTATGTTGTCGTATCTTCCTGTTTCAATCAAAAGCTTGTGGCTGCTTATTCTTAGTTTCACTAATGCTTTCCTAGAAGCGTTTTTCCTTGTGAGATCTAGGTAAGTAGAGGGGCCAAAAGTTTTTTTGATTGTGTAATAAACGCTGAGTTTTTGTGAGTGTTGAAGGGTTTGGTGCCAACAAGAGATATATTTCTTTTTCATAAGATCTATATATTGTTTGATGTTATTTTCATTCAATGTGTAATAATTAAAGTTGGGGAAATTATCATGATTCACTCATCTTCATGAGACTGGAGTAAAAGCTAGTTTGACCGCTATAATTAGGGTCAACAGATATTCTTAGATTGTTTTGCTATAGAATGTTCATCCTTTCCTTGGAGGTAGTGTACGTGATTAAGTATCTTTTTATTTATGTCAACGATTAGAGGAAATCTGCCAAGTTCAGCTCTACATGCAACGTTGGATGACTTATTATGTACTTCCAAATAGCGTTTACAGAAATGTAAATGTGTTTTTTCAATTCTGGAGCCTTCCCACGACTTAAAATCTGATTTAACAAAGGCACCCCACACTTCACTACTGTAGTGGTTAGAATTGGCTGAATCATTGTGTCAAAAATTTTACATGCAAGTGAAGGTTTCAGTGTACTAAAATCAGTGTGTCGTCTTAGACTAAAGAAAGCATGAAGAGCTTTTTGTCGAAGATGTTCAAGCGAAAGTGTGAAATTTCCGGAAGACGGAATGCGAGTTCCTAAGTAAATGTAGTCTTGTACTATATCTATCAATTCATCGCCTATGTGAAAGGTATAATCGCATTTTTTTGTGCTTTTTTGAAAAATACAGCAATATTACTATATGGAGCCCTTATTGAACCATATTTTGATTATTTCTGTCCTGTGTGGGACGGTCTCAGCGACGAATTAGCTGAAAAATTACAAAAACTACAAACTCGCGCCATTCGGGTCATAATAAAGTCAGATTACTATTCTAGCGCTACCGCCCTACGCGGTAAGCTGGCACCGGGGATAATCTCTGTACCAGAAGGAAGAAGCAAAAATTGAAAATCATGTTTAAAACTTTAAATGATCAGTCTCCGGAGTACCTGAAAGGCCTATTTAAGCCCTTCAGCACGGACTATGGACTTACAAATAGTGACAACAAATTGGCTCTGCCTAAGCCTCGTACCGATTTTTTGAAACGTAGTTTCTGCTACAGTGGAGCACATTTGTGGAACAGCCTTCCGTCTAACGTCAGAGCCATTAGATCTTTTACTAAGTTTAGAAATGTGATAGATCGCCAATTGTCCTCCTCGTACTCCCACACGGCAAACATGTAAATCAGTTTTAATTTGAAATTTTTGTCTTGTAACTGATGTTTTTACGGTGTCTAAATAAAGTTTATGTATGTGTGTATGTATGTATGTATGTATGTATGTATGTATGTATGTACGTATGTAAGCGGTCACTTAGCCATTCCCCGAGGGTGACCGCTTAATACAGGTTCGACTGTATTTTAATAACTTCTCCACAGTACTTTTATAAGAAAAGTAACGGGACAAGATGGGAGAATTTGTTCTCTGATATTAGAGGTTAAAGGGTTAACTGAGATGAAAAACTGAACTACAACGTCGATCTGTACGGATGCCAAGCCTTGGTAGAATGAACAATCACAATCATACATTGAGCGTTTTTCTTTTATGATACAAAATGAAAATAATGAAAAGATTCTCTTGTCGTTAAAGGAAGAGTTTCACGGTTCGGCGCATGTGCGAGCGATAACGTAAGCGCTGTCAAGCCAATTGTTTTTGGACCAATTAGAAGCGAGTACACAACACCGGCGGGATACGGCGGGCAAGTCTTCAGTATAACTTGCTGGCATAAAAATAAAACTGACATGACCGGCCAGTGTTTGAGTCACGTTTCAGAAAGAAACAAAAATGCTGTCCATGTAAAACACATGGGAATTTTTGCAGCGCCGCTTGGACATTCAAGAAATGCCAGAACTTATGCGAACGTATACGGTTTTATTTTAGTACAATGTCGATATCTCGCGGCATCGATCTTTTTTTATTACGCGCGGTTCGAAAAGCCGAGAAGTTCCCTAAATCCAGTATTTCATCAGCATTCAGTGATAAACTTACTATATAGTGTGTACACTCGATAACCTGATTTTATTAGACCAGCGAGAAGGCGAAGAACGAGAAATCCGCAAGCTTCAAGAAGCGATGCGACTGTTTAGTAACAACACTGAGCGTCCTTCCGAGATGCTGGAATGCATTTGGGAAAACTCTGCCATAGTGGCAAATCAAAACTGCGTTTGCCATTCGAAATGACCATAATTGTATAGATAAATGAATACCTTACAATAGATTTTGTAGTTTGCCGCAAATCTTTTGGATTTTTTTCTACTGCCCGCTATTCGAGCCCGCTAGTAGACTACAACTAAGTCGCACATTTGATCTCATATTTATTCGCTTCGCGTCTCACTGTTGTACAATTTTTTCCATCCAAAGGAAAACTCTGATGTTTGATGCTGTTTGTCCGTCGAATTCTCCGTTTTTGACAGTTGAATTCCATATGAACAAACAGTACGATTGAAATCTAGAAAATCCTCGCGAGTTCATCCAAAGCCAGGTTACTAAAACCTTTGCCATTTCCAGCGAAAGCAGATGTGCCGCGAAATCGTTGTCTATTTTAAACAGACTTATCCCTTTACCAATTTTCCAGGTTTGGTGGACGTATCTTGTTAACCGCACAGGACTCCACTCTGTCCGCTTAACTTCTGTGCTTCCAGAGAGTCCACAGAACGTCCCGTCGCCGGTCGGCCGCGCCATCGACAAAAATGTGGTTTTCGGATGCTAAAACACTTTTAACCTTACAAAAATCGAACTTATATTTACAACAGGAAACAAAGATTATAAAAAGTGAAGAACGAAGAGCGGATGATCCAAATTCGGGCGCGATTTCAACAGATTGTTCCACCACAAGGTCGCATCGAATTTAGTGTCGACCCGTAGAATTTATTTTTGAGCCGGTCTGCTCGCGCATGCGCTTGACCGTGAACTAATCACAAGTGTGTTTTTCCCCCTAGCTTTTCATACTTTTGATCATTGCCTGATCATTTTGTTGAAATAAACAACGAGGTATTTCTTTATTCATTTTGTGAGTTTTAGCATGTACCTCAAGACGTACCACTTGGAAGACAGCTGTTCATGTTATATGTAGATGCAACTCAATTTTAGACAGTCAGATGTGAGCGCTAGCCGAAAGGGGTTTGCCTAAAAATGGTCTAGGGGCCGGCTTTCCTCTCCCTCTTTGTCGGACTGAGCACAAGACCATCTCCGCTGGCATAAGAGACCTGCGGTGTCAGAGGTTTCTTTTGTCAGGACTGTTGTATTATTTCAGAATAAAAAGTAGCGAGATTAAAACATGACGTTTCGGCGACAACATGTAACATGATGATCACATTAACAGGATGATTACATTGACTTTCAGGCCTTCTTTGCGAAGAGAAATAAGCGCGCGGTCAGTGGATCAGCGATTCAGGCGATCGACAGAACGGTATCAGTTGTGACTTTGCTGGGGAGCGAATGGAGCTGACAGGAAAACAACTTAAAGGTCTCAGTAAGTCTTGAACAATCATGTTTTATTTTATGTTGTTTCTTTTAATTTCACTGTCGTGTTTGCTTTAGATCGAGAACGGAATATTTTCGAATTAGCGATGTCATTGATTATTGTAGCTGTGAAGTTGTTCGTTTCAAGAACCATCGCTTAACTTATGTTGTTATTGTCGCACTTCTTTGTGAGAAAACTTCTTTTCAGTTAAATACCGTAAGTTTACCTAGCTAATCAACACAATCAGACTTTCCGCGAATGCCTTAAGGTGGAGTTCCACTGTCGCGTAAATTTTACCTGCGTACAGACGTGAATTGAGCTGGCTTTACGTACGTAAATAAAATAAGACGCGATGTATGAGCGGCGTGCGTAAATGTAGAAAGTTGAATAGCATTCAACTTTTTACGTTTACGCACGCGACTGATACATCGCTTCTTATTTTATTTAGGTACGTAAAGCCAGCTCAATGCACATCTGTACGCACGTAAAATTTACGCGACAGTGGAAATCCACCTTTAAGAAGTTGAACAGCACTCAACTTTTTGCTCATACATCGCTTCTTATTCTATTTACGTACGTAAAAACCAGCTAAATTCACTTCTGTACGCAGGTAAAATTTACGCGACAGTGGAAATCCACCTTTAGTTACTTTCTAGAATAGGCCTTATCACGGTTTTCGAGGCCATTTTGACGGGTAGGCAAACAGGCTTGAAATAACAGTGTTTGTATGGAAATCCGATGTCAAATAATTTTCATAAAACATCGCTTCTGAAAAATAACAGGCTTGAAATAACAGTGTTTGTATGGAAATCCGATGTCAAATAATTTCCATAAAACATCGCTTCTGAAAAATTCATGAATTGGAAACTTTTGGCACTAGAAAAAGGATTTTAAGAAAAAAATTGGAGGGATGTAACCGTGACGGAAAGCGTCCAGTCGTGTTTTGAACTTTCCATACATTTCCCTGTATTTTTTGACCGCTTAATACACAAAAACTTGCCTCTAAGACGTTTACGGTCTTTTTATGGAGTTAACATCTTGTTTAGCTTGAAGCAAATATTGTCTCTCATTTTAAAACACAGTCTATGCACTGCTGCAAACAAAGGGAGAAAACTGACTGAGCCTCCACAATTCAAACGCACTATATCAGTGGAGCGAAGCATTTGCAAAAACACACTCGTTATTTAAATACCATTCAAGCCTTTTCAGTATTACTGTTACACGTTGCATAGCTCTATAACACGCTACAACGATTACTAGAGAACTAAAAATCCAAACACAACTGCTTGTGACAAACACTAATATCCGCGCCCGGCATTGCAGCAATTACAGAATGAAGCTCATTGCACGATACAAGCAATGATTAATTCCTGTCCTAACATTACCCAAATCTCAACAAGAAAGGCACTTAAAACTATCAAGCACTTAAAAGAGCCAAGCCAAACCCAGCTGAAATGCCCTATGTGGTATAAGAACAAAGTCGTTGAACACACGGAATAAGAGGTCATATTCAAAACGAAGAGAATTCAAGAGGAAACTGAAAAATCGTTAGGTGAAAATGACCTGTCCGATGATGAACATATGATGGTTAAATCCAAACCCGCTACAAATACTTGCGAGCAGCGCAGGCTTTTAAAACCAATTTATCCCTTTAAAAAAAAAACCTACTTGTATAAGCTAGATTTAAAAAGGCTAAAACAAGCGCCAGAAAGTGACGTAGGCTTGTCAGTCTTTATTTACACACCCAATTCTAAACCATAGGCAGCCCAAACTGACAAAATCATTATTTTCATAAGAAAACTGGTTATTGGTACTGGCTTTTGCTTCAAAAGATTTTCCAAAATAGTCATTTGGAATTCACATCGAAGGAATATTTTTTTAGTCAATTAGTCGATTTTCTTGTGATCAGTGTGATGTTAGAAACAAATTGAGTTTTCCTGGAGGGGGCAGAGGGGGCTATGTACGGCCCTGTAAAATCTCCACAGTACTTTTTATAAGAAAAGTAACGGGACAAGATAGGAGAATTTGTTCTTTGATATTAGAGGTCCTGTATTAAGCGGTATTAGCTAAGCAGTACTAGCTAACCTTCATGAATGGCTCAATGTAAATAAGCTCAGCCTGAATATTGCCAAAACGGAATTAATGTTAATAGGCTCACGGCAGAGACTGGCTAGTACTACAAGTGGCCATTCACTTACTGTACAAATTGAAGGTCACGAAATTGATAGAGTGCCCCACACCAAATCCTTAGGACTTTACATCGATCAAAATCTTTCGTGGTCCAAACATGTTAATAAGACTGCCAAGATTAACTCCTCTGGCATAGGTGCACTTAAAAAACCGAGGCCGTTCTTTTGCGACGATACAACAACAACAACAACAACAACAACAACAACAAGCTTTATTTGCATGACTATAACAAATACAGTATTGCAAAAGCTATTCATAACTAATTATTGATTCGTTAACTAATTCTTAAGATAACTTAAAATAAAATAAAATAAAGTAACTGAAGTCTTTGCTTATTTTAAACTTTTCATACAGTAGAAGTAATCATTCCGGAGAGAAGTTTATCTCTCAATTCGAAGCACGAGGAAACAAATGAAATTAATTGAGTGTTTATAAAATAGTCTGTTGAGTTCATTATATGCGATAGTAAAGTTTCTTTTACTAATAGTCGTGTTCATGGAAGGCTAGGTTCTATTTTAGAAAAGAACATATCTCTTAAAGAAGAGTAACTTGGGCAATCTAATAAAAAATGAATTTCGTCTTCAATGGTTTTACGGTTGCAAACATTACACACCCTTTCATTACGGGGTATGTTGTCGTATCTTCCTGTTTCAATCAAAAGCTTGTGGCTGCTTATTCTTAGTTTCACTAATGCTTTCCTAGAAGCGTTTTTCCTTGTGAGATCTAGGTAAGTAGAGGGGCCAAAAGTTTTTTTGATTGTGTAATAAACGCTGAGTTTTTGTGAGTGTTGAAGGGTTTGGTGCCAACAAGAGATATATTTCTTTTTCATAAGATCTATATATTGTTTGATGTTATTTTCATTCAATGTGTAATAATTAAAGTTGGGGAAATTATCATGATTCACTCATCTTCATGAGACTGGAGTAAAAGCTAGTTTGACCGCTATAATTAGGGTCAACAGATATTCTTAGATTGTTTTGCTATAGAATGTTCATCCTTTCCTTGGAGGTAGTGTACGTGATTAAGTATCTTTTTATTTATGTCAACGATTAGAGGAAATCTGCCAAGTTCAGCTCTACATGCAACGTTGGATGACTTATTATGTACTTCCAAATAGCGTTTACAGAAATGTAAATGTGTTTTTTCAATTCTGGAGCCTTCCCACGACTTAAAATCTGATTTAACAAAGGCACCCCACACTTCACTACTGTAGTGGTTAGAATTGGCTGAATCATTGTGTCAAAAATTTTACATGCAAGTGAAGGTTTCAGTGTACTAAAATCAGTGTGTCGTCTTAGACTAAAGAAAGCATGAAGAGCTTTTTGTCGAAGATGTTCAAGCGAAAGTGTGAAATTTCCGGAAGACGGAATGCGAGTTCCTAAGTAAATGTAGTCTTGTACTATATCTATCAATTCATCGCCTATGTGAAAGGTATAATCGCATTTTTTTGTGCTTTTTTGAAAAATACAGCAATATTACTATATGGAGCCCTTATTGAACCATATTTTGATTATTTCTGTCCTGTGTGGGACGGTCTCAGCGACGAATTAGCTGAAAAATTACAAAAACTACAAACTCGCGCCATTCGGGTCATAATAAAGTCAGATTACTATTCTAGCGCTACCGCCCTACGCGGTAAGCTGGCACCGGGGATAATCTCTGTACCAGAAGGAAGAAGCAAAAATTGAAAATCATGTTTAAAACTTTAAATGATCAGTCTCCGGAGTACCTGAAAGGCCTATTTAAGCCCTTCAGCACGGACTATGGACTTACACATAGTGACAACAAATTGGCTCTGCCTAAGCCTCGTACCGATTTTTTGAAACGTAGTTTCTGCTACAGTGGAGCACATTTGTGGAACAGCCTTCCGTCTAACGTCAGAGCCATTAGATCTTTTACTAAGTTTAGAAATGTGATAGATCGCCAATTGTCCTCCTCGTACTCCCACACGGCAAACATGTAAATCAGTTTTAATTTGAAATTTTTGTCTTGTAACTGATGTTTTTACGGTGTCTAAATAAAGTTTATGTATGTGTGTATGTATGTATGTATGTATGTATGTATGTATGTATGTATGTATGTATGTATGTATGTATGTATGTATGTATGTATGTATGTATGTACGTATGTAAGCGGTCACTTAGCCATTCCCCGAGGGTGACCGCTTAATACAGGTTCGACTGTATTTTAATAACTTCTCCACAGTACTTTTATAAGAAAAGTAACGGGACAAGATGGGAGAATTTGTTCTCTGATATTAGAGGTTAAAGGGTTAACTGAGATGAAAAACTGAACTACAACGTCGATCTGTACGGATGCCAAGCCTTGGGTAGAATGAACAATCACAATCATACATTGAGCGTTTTTCTTTTATGATACAAAATGAAAATAATGAAAAGATTCTCTTGTCGTTAAAGGAAGAGTTTCACGGTTCGGCGCATGTGCGAGCGATAACGTAAGCGCTGTCAAGCCAATTGTTTTTGGACCAATTAGAAGCGAGTACACAACACCGGCGGGATACGGCGGGCAAGTCTTCAGTATAACTTGCTGGCATAAAAATAAAACTGACATGACCGGCCAGTGTTTGAGTCACGTTTCAGAAAGAAACAAAAATGCTGTCCATGTAAAACACATGGGAATTTTTGCAGCGCCGCTTGGACATTCAAGAAATGCCAGAACTTATGCGAACGTATACGGTTTTATTTTAGTACAATGTCGATATCTCGCGGCATCGACCTTTTTTTATTACGCGCGGTTCGAAAAGCCGAGAAGTTCCCTAAATCCAGTATTTCATCAGCATTCAGTGATAAACTTACTATATAGTGTGTACACTCGATAACCTGATTTTATTAGACCAGCGAGAAGGCGAAGAACGAGAAATCCGCAAGCTTCAAGAAGCGATGCGACTGTTTAGTAACAACACTGAGCGTCCTTCCGAGATGCTGGAATGCATTTGGGAAAACTCTGCCATAGTGGCAAATCAAAACTGCGTTTGCCATTCGAAATGACCATAATTGTATAGATAAATGAATACCTTACAATAGATTTTGTAGTTTGCCGCAAATCTTTTGGATTTTTTTCTACTGCCCGCTATTCGAGCCCGCTAGTAGACTACAACTAAGTCGCACATTTGATCTCATATTTATTCGCTTCGCGTCTCACTGTTGTACAATTTTTTCCATCCAAAGGAAAACTCTGATGTTTGATGCTGTTTGTCCGTCGAATTCTCCGTTTTTGACAGTTGAATTCCATATGAACAAACAGTACGATTGAAATCTAGAAAATCCTCGCGAGTTCATCCAAAGCCAGGTTACTAAAACCTTTGCCATTTCCAGCGAAAGCAGATGTGCCGCGAAATCGTTGTCTATTTTAAACAGACTTATCCCTTTACCAATTTTCCAGGTTTGGTGGACGTATCTTGTTAACCGCACAGGACTCCACTCTGTCCGCTTAACTTCTGTGCTTCCAGAGAGTCCACAGAACGTCCCGTCGCCGGTCGGCCGCGCCATCGACAAAAATGTGGTTTTCGGATGCTAAAACACTTTTAACCTTACAAAAATCGAACTTATATTTACAACAGGAAACAAAGATTATAAAAAGTGAAGAACGAAGAGCGGATGATCCAAATTCGGGCGCGATTTCAACAGATTGTTCCACCACAAGGTCGCATCGAATTTAGTGTCGACCCGTAGAATTTATTTTTGAGCCGGTCTGCTCGCGCATGCGCTTGACCGTGAACTAATCACAAGTGTGTTTTTCCCCCTAGCTTTTCATACTTTTGATCATTGCCTGATCATTTTGTTGAAATAAACAACGAGGTATTTCTTTATTCATTTTGTGAGTTTTAGCATGTACCTCAAGACGTACCACTTGGAAGACAGCTGTTCATGTTATATGTAGATGCAACTCAATTTTAGACAGTCAGATGTGAGCGCTAGCCGAAAGGGGTTTGCCTAAAAATGGTCTAGGGGCCGGCTTTCCTCTCCCTCTTTGTCGGACTGAGCACAAGACCATCTCCGCTGGCATAAGAGACCTGCGGTGTCAGAGGTTTCTTTTGTCAGGACTGTTGTATTATTTCAGAATAAAAAGTAGCGAGATTAAAACATGACGTTTCGGCGACAACATGTAACATGATGATCACATTAACAGGATGATTACATTGACTTTCAGGCCTTCTTTGCGAAGAGAAATAAGCGCGCGGTCAGTGGATCAGCGATTCAGGCGATCGACAGAACGGTATCAGTTGTGACTTTGCTGGGGAGCGAATGGAGCTGACAGGAAAACAACTTAAAGGTCTCAGTAAGTCTTGAACAATCATGTTTTATTTTATGTTGTTTCTTTTAATTTCACTGTCGTGTTTGCTTTAGATCGAGAACGGAATATTTTCGAATTAGCGATGTCATTGATTATTGTAGCTGTGAAGTTGTTCGTTTCAAGAACCATCGCTTAACTTATGTTGTTATTGTCGCACTTCTTTGTGAGAAAACTTCTTTTCAGTTAAATACCGTAAGTTTACCTAGCTAATCAACACAATCAGACTTTCCGCGAATGCCTTAAGGTGGAGTTCCACTGTCGCGTAAATTTTACCTGCGTACAGACGTGAATTGAGCTGGCTTTACGTACGTAAATAAAATAAGACGCGATGTATGAGCGGCGTGCGTAAATGTAGAAAGTTGAATAGCATTCAACTTTTTACGTTTACGCACGCGACTGATACATCGCTTCTTATTTTATTTAGGTACGTAAAGCCAGCTCAATGCACATCTGTACGCACGTAAAATTTACGCGACAGTGGAAATCCACCTTTAAGAAGTTGAACAGCACTCAACTTTTTGCTCATACATCGCTTCTTATTCTATTTACGTACGTAAAAACCAGCTAAATTCACTTCTGTACGCAGGTAAAATTTACGCGACAGTGGAAATCCACCTTTAGTTACTTTCTAGAATAGGCCTTATCACGGTTTTCGAGGCCATTTTGACGGGTAGGCAAACAGGCTTGAAATAACAGTGTTTGTATGGAAATCCGATGTCAAATAATTTTCATAAAACATCGCTTCTGAAAAATAACAGGCTTGAAATAACAGTGTTTGTATGGAAATCCGATGTCAAATAATTTCCATAAAACATCGCTTCTGAAAAATTCATGAATTGGAAACTTTTGGCACTAGAAAAAGGATTTTAAGAAAAAAATTGGAGGGATGTAACCGTGACGGAAAGCGTCCAGTCGTGTTTTGAACTTTCCATACATTTCCCTGTATTTTTTGACCGCTTAATACACAAAAACTTGCCTCTAAGACGTTTACGGTCTTTTTATGGAGTTAACATCTTGTTTAGCTTGAAGCAAATATTGTCTCTCATTTTAAAACACAGTCTATGCACTGCTGCAAACAAAGGGAGAAAACTGACTGAGCCTCCACAATTCAAACGCACTATATCAGTGGAGCGAAGCATTTGCAAAAACACACTCGTTATTTAAATACCATTCAAGCCTTTTCAGCATTACTGTTACACGTTGCATAGCTCTATAACACGCTACAACGATTACTAGAGAACTAAAAATCCAAACACAACTGCTTGTGACAAACACTAATATCCGCGCCCGGCATTGCAGCAATTACAGAATGAAGCTCATTGCACGATACAAGCAATGATTAATTCCTGTCCTAACATTACCCAAATCTCAACAAGAAAGGCAGTTAAAACTATCAAGCACTTAAAAGAGCCAAGCCAAACCCAGCTGAAATGCCCTATGTGGTATAAGAACAAAGTCGTTGAACACACGGAATAAGAGGTCATATTCAAAACGAAGAGAATTCAAGAGGAAACTGAAAAATCGTTAGGTGAAAATGACCTGTCCGATGATGAACATATGATGGTTAAATCCAAACCCGCTACAAATACTTGCGAGCAGCGCAGGCTTTTAAAACCAATTTATCCCTTTAAAAAAAAAACCTACTTGTATAAGCTAGATTTAAAAAGGCTAAAACAAGCGCCAGAAAGTGACGTAGGCTTGTCAGTCTTTATTTACACACCCAATTCTAAACCATAGGCAGCCCAAACTGACAAAATCATTATTTTCATAAGAAAACTGGTTATTGGTACTGGCTTTTGCTTCAAAAGATTTTCCAAAATAGTCATTTGGAATTCACATCGAAGGAATATTTTTTTAGTCAATTAGTCGATTTTCTTGTGATCAGTGTGATGTTAGAAACAAATTGAGTTTTCCTGGAGGGGGCAGAGGGGGCTATGTACGGCCCTGTAAAATCTCCACAGTACTTTTTATAAGAAAAGTAACGGGACAAGATAGGAGAATTTGTTCTTTGATATTAGAGGTCCTGTATTAAGCGGTATTAGCTAAGCAGTACTAGCTAACCTTCATGAATGGCTCAATGTAAATAAGCTCAGCCTGAATATTGCCAAAACGGAATTAATGTTAATAGGCTCACGGCAGAGACTGGCTAGTACTACAAGTGGCCATTCACTTACTGTACAAATTGAAGGTCACGAAATTGATAGAGTGCCCCACACCAAATCCTTAGGACTTTACATCGATCAAAATCTTTCGTGGTCCAAACATGTTAATAAGACTGCCAAGATTAACTCCTCTGGCATAGGTGCACTTAAAAAACCGAGGCCGTTCTTTTGCGACGATACAACAACAACAACAACAACAACAACAACAACAACAAGCTTTATTTGCATGACTATAACAAATACAGTATTGCAAAAGCTATTCATAGCTAATTATTGATTCGTTAACTAATTCTTAAGATAACTTAAAATAAAATAAAATAAAGTAACTGAAGTCTTTGCTTATTTTAAACTTTTCATACAGTAGAAGTAATCATTCCGGAGAGAAGTTTATCTCTCAATTCGAAGCACGAGGAAACAAATGAAATTAATTGAGTGTTTATAAAATAGTCTGTTGAGTTCATTATATGCGATAGTAAAGTTTCTTTTACTAATAGTCGTGTTCATGGAAGGCTAGGTTCTATTTTAGAAAAGAACATATCTCTTAAAGAAGAGTAACTTGGGCAATCTAATAAAAAATGAATTTCGTCTTCAATGGTTTTACGGTTGCAAACATTACACACCCTTTCATTACGGGGTATGTTGTCGTATCTTCCTGTTTCAATCAAAAGCTTGTGGCTGCTTATTCTTAGTTTCACTAATGCTTTCCTAGAAGCGTTTTTCCTTGTGAGATCTAGGTAAGTAGAGGGGCCAAAAGTTTTTTTGATTGTGTAATAAACGCTGAGTTTTTGTGAGTGTTGAAGGGTTTGGTGCCAATAAGAGATATATTTCTTTTTCATAAGATCTATATATTGTTTGATGTTATTTTCATTCAATGTGTAATAATTAAAGTTGGGGAAATTATCATGATTCACTCATCTTCATGAGACTGGAGTAAAAGCTAGTTTGACCGCTATAATTAGGGTCAACAGATATTCTTAGATTGTTTTGCTATAGAATGTTCATCCTTTCCTTGGAGGTAGTGTACGTGATTAAGTATCTTTTTATTTATGTCAACGATTAGAGGAAATCTGCCAAGTTCAGCTCTACATGCAACGTTGGATGACTTATTATGTACTTCCAAATAGCGTTTACAGAAATGTAAATGTGTTTTTTCAATTCTGGAGCCTTCCCACGACTTAAAATCTGATTTAACAAAGGCACCCCACACTTCACTACTGTAGTGGTTAGAATTGGCTGAATCATTGTGTCAAAAATTTTACATGCAAGTGAAGGTTTCAGTGTACTAAAATCAGTGTGTCGTCTTAGACTAAAGAAAGCATGAAGAGCTTTTTGTCGAAGATGTTCAAGCGAAAGTGTGAAATTTCCGGAAGACGGAATGCGAGTTCCTAAGTAAATGTAGTCTTGTACTATATCTATCAATTCATCGCCTATGTGAAAGGTATAATCGCATTTTTTTGTGCTTTTTTGAAAAATACAGCAATATTACTATATGGAGCCCTTATTGAACCATATTTTGATTATTTCTGTCCTGTGTGGGACGGTCTCAGCGACGAATTAGCTGAAAAATTACAAAAACTACAAACTCGCGCCATTCGGGTCATAATAAAGTCAGATTACTATTCTAGCGCTACCGCCCTACGCGGTAAGCTGGCACCGGGGATAATCTCTGTACCAGAAGGAAGAAGCAAAAATTGAAAATCATGTTTAAAACTTTAAATGATCAGTCTCCGGAGTACCTGAAAGGCCTATTTAAGCCCTTCAGCACGGACTATGGACTTACAAATAGTGACAACAAATTGGCTCTGCCTAAGCCTCGTACCGATTTTTTGAAACGTAGTTTCTGCTACAGTGGAGCACATTTGTGGAACAGCCTTCCGTCTAACGTCAGAGCCATTAGATCTTTTACTAAGTTTAGAAATGTGATAGATCGCCAATTGTCCTCCTCGTACTCCCACACGGCAAACATGTAAATCAGTTTTAATTTGAAATTTTTGTCTTGTAACTGATGTTTTTACGGTGTCTAAATAAAGTTTATGTATGTGTGTATGTATGTATGTATGTATGTATGTATGTATGTATGTATGTATGTATGTATGTATGTATGTACGTATGTAAGCGGTCACTTAGCCATTCCCCGAGGGTGACCGCTTAATACAGGTTCGACTGTATTTTAATAACTTCTCCACAGTACTTTTATAAGAAAAGTAACGGGACAAGATGGGAGAATTTGTTCTCTGATATTAGAGGTTAAAGGGTTAACTGAGATGAAAAACTGAACTACAACGTCGATCTGTACGGATGCCAAGCCTTGGGTAGAATGAACAATCACAATCATACATTGAGCGTTTTTCTTTTATGATACAAAATGAAAATAATGAAAAGATTCTCTTGTCGTTAAAGGAAGAGTTTCACGGTTCGGCGCATGTGCGAGCGATAACGTAAGCGCTGTCAAGCCAATTGTTTTTGGACCAATTAGAAGCGAGTACACAACACCGGCGGGATACGGCGGGCAAGTCTTCAGTATAACTTGCTGGCATAAAAATAAAACTGACATGACCGGCCAGTGTTTGAGTCACGTTTCAGAAAGAAACAAAAATGCTGTCCATGTAAAACACATGGGAATTTTTGCAGCGCCGCTTGGACATTCAAGAAATGCCAGAACTTATGCGAACGTATACGGTTTTATTTTAGTACAATGTCGATATCTCGCGGCATCGACCTTTTTTTATTACGCGCGGTTCGAAAAGCCGAGAAGTTCCCTAAATCCAGTATTTCATCAGCATTCAGTGATAAACTTACTATATAGTGTGTACACTCGATAACCTGATTTTATTAGACCAGCGAGAAGGCGAAGAACGAGAAATCCGCAAGCTTCAAGAAGCGATGCGACTGTTTAGTAACAACACTGAGCGTCCTTCCGAGATGCTGGAATGCATTTGGGAAAACTCTGCCATAGTGGCAAATCAAAACTGCGTTTGCCATTCGAAATGACCATAATTGTATAGATAAATGAATACCTTACAATAGATTTTGTAGTTTGCCGCAAATCTTTTGGATTTTTTTCTACTGCCCGCTATTCGAGCCCGCTAGTAGACTACAACTAAGTCGCACATTTGATCTCATATTTATTCGCTTCGCGTCTCACTGTTGTACAATTTTTTCCATCCAAAGGAAAACTCTGATGTTTGATGCTGTTTGTCCGTCGAATTCTCCGTTTTTGACAGTTGAATTCCATATGAACAAACAGTACGATTGAAATCTAGAAAATCCTCGCGAGTTCATCCAAAGCCAGGTTACTAAAACCTTTGCCATTTCCAGCGAAAGCAGATGTGCCGCGAAATCGTTGTCTATTTTAAACAGACTTATCCCTTTACCAATTTTCCAGGTTTGGTGGACGTATCTTGTTAACCGCACAGGACTCCACTCTGTCCGCTTAACTTCTGTGCTTCCAGAGAGTCCACAGAACGTCCCGTCGCCGGTCGGCCGCGCCATCGACAAAAATGTGGTTTTCGGATGCTAAAACACTTTTAACCTTACAAAAATCGAACTTATATTTACAACAGGAAACAAAGATTATAAAAAGTGAAGAACGAAGAGCGGATGATCCAAATTCGGGCGCGATTTCAACAGATTGTTCCACCACAAGGTCGCATCGAATTTAGTGTCGACCCGTAGAATTTATTTTTGAGCCGGTCTGCTCGCGCATGCGCTTGACCGTGAACTAATCACAAGTGTGTTTTTCCCCCTAGCTTTTCATACTTTTGATCATTGCCTGATCATTTTGTTGAAATAAACAACGAGGTATTTCTTTATTCATTTTGTGAGTTTTAGCATGTACCTCAAGACGTACCACTTGGAAGACAGCTGTTCATGTTATATGTAGATGCAACTCAATTTTAGACAGTCAGATGTGAGCGCTAGCCGAAAGGGGTTTGCCTAAAAATGGTCTAGGGGCCGGCTTTCCTCTCCCTCTTTGTCGGACTGAGCACAAGACCATCTCCGCTGGCATAAGAGACCTGCGGTGTCAGAGGTTTCTTTTGTCAGGACTGTTGTATTATTTCAGAATAAAAAGTAGCGAGATTAAAACATGACGTTTCGGCGACAACATGTAACATGATGATCACATTAACAGGATGATTACATTGACTTTCAGGCCTTCTTTGCGAAGAGAAATAAGCGCGCGGTCAGTGGATCAGCGATTCAGGCGATCGACAGAACGGTATCAGTTGTGACTTTGCTGGGGAGCGAATGGAGCTGACAGGAAAACAACTTAAAGGTCTCAGTAAGTCTTGAACAATCATGTTTTATTTTATGTTGTTTCTTTTAATTTCACTGTCGTGTTTGCTTTAGATCGAGAACGGAATATTTTCGAATTAGCGATGTCATTGATTATTGTAGCTGTGAAGTTGTTCGTTTCAAGAACCATCGCTTAACTTATGTTGTTATTGTCGCACTTCTTTGTGAGAAAACTTCTTTTCAGTTAAATACCGTAAGTTTACCTAGCTAATCAACACAATCAGACTTTCCGCGAATGCCTTAAGGTGGAGTTCCACTGTCGCGTAAATTTTACCTGCGTACAGACGTGAATTGAGCTGGCTTTACGTACGTAAATAAAATAAGACGCGATGTATGAGCGGCGTGCGTAAATGTAGAAAGTTGAATAGCATTCAACTTTTTACGTTTACGCACGCGACTGATACATCGCTTCTTATTTTATTTAGGTACGTAAAGCCAGCTCAATGCACATCTGTACGCACGTAAAATTTACGCGACAGTGGAAATCCACCTTTAAGAAGTTGAACAGCACTCAACTTTTTGCTCATACATCGCTTCTTATTCTATTTACGTACGTAAAAAACAGCTAAATTCACTTCTGTACGCAGGTAAAATTTACGCGACAGTGGAAATCCACCTTTAGTTACTTTCTAGAATAGGCCTTATCACGGTTTTCGAGGCCATTTTGACGGGTAGGCAAACAGGCTTGAAATAACAGTGTTTGTATGGAAATCCGATGTCAAATAATTTTCATAAAACATCGCTTCTGAAAAATAACAGGCTTGAAATAACAGTGTTTGTATGGAAATCCGATGTCAAATAATTTCCATAAAACATCGCTTCTGAAAAATTCATGAATTGGAAACTTTTGGCACTAGAAAAAGGATTTTAAGAAAAAAATTGGAGGGATGTAACCGTGACGGAAAGCGTCCAGTCGTGTTTTGAACTTTCCATACATTTCCCTGTATTTTTTGACCGCTTAATACACAAAAACTTGCCTCTAAGACGTTTACGGTCTTTTTATGGAGTTAACATCTTGTTTAGCTTGAAGCAAATATTGTCTCTCATTTTAAAACACAGTCTATGCACTGCTGCAAACAAAGGGAGAAAACTGACTGAGCCTCCACAATTCAAACGCACTATATCAGTGGAGCGAAGCATTTGCAAAAACACACTCGTTATTTAAATACCATTCAAGCCTTTTCAGTATTACTGTTACACGTTGCATAGCTCTATAACACGCTACAACGATTACTAGAGAACTAAAAATCCAAACACAACTGCTTGTGACAAACACTAATATCCGCGCCCGGCATTGCAGCAATTACAGAATGAAGCTCATTGCACGATACAAGCAATGATTAATTCCTGTCCTAACATTACCCAAATCTCAACAAGAAAGGCACTTAAAACTATCAAGCACTTAAAAGAGCCAAGCCAAACCCAGCTGAAATGCCCTATGTGGTATAAGAACAAAGTCGTTGAACACACGGAATAAGAGGTCATATTCAAAACGAAGAGAATTCAAGAGGAAACTGAAAAATCGTTAGGTGAAAATGACCTGTCCGATGATGAACATATGATGGTTAAATCCAAACCCGCTACAAATACTTGCGAGCAGCGCAGGCTTTTAAAACCAATTTATCCCTTTAAAAAAAAAACCTACTTGTATAAGCTAGATTTAAAAAGGCTAAAACAAGCGCCAGAAAGTGACGTAGGCTTGTCAGTCTTTATTTACACACCCAATTCTAAACCATAGGCAGCCCAAACTGACAAAATCATTATTTTCATAAGAAAACTGGTTATTGGTACTGGCTTTTGCTTCAAAAGATTTTCCAAAATAGTCATTTGGAATTCACATCGAAGGAATATTTTTTTAGTCAATTAGTCGATTTTCTTGTGATCAGTGTGATGTTAGAAACAAATTGAGTTTTCCTGGAGGGGGCAGAGGGGGCTATGTACGGCCCTGTAAAATCTCCACAGTACTTTTTATAAGAAAAGTAACGGGACAAGATAGGAGAATTTGTTCTTTGATATTAGAGGTCCTGTATTAAGCGGTATTAGCTAAGCAGTACTAGCTAACCTTCATGAATGGCTCAATGTAAATAAGCTCAGCCTGAATATTGCCAAAACGGAATTAATGTTAATAGGCTCACGGCAGAGACTGGCTAGTACTACAAGTGGCCATTCACTTACTGTACAAATTGAAGGTCACGAAATTGATAGAGTGCCCCACACCAAATCCTTAGGACTTTACATCGATCAAAATCTTTCGTGGTCCAAACATGTTAATAAGACTGCCAAGATTAACTCCTCTGGCATAGGTGCACTTAAAAAACCGAGGCCGTTCTTTTGCGACGATACAACAACAACAACAACAACAACAACAACAACAAGCTTTATTTGCATGACTATAACAAATACAGTATTGCAAAAGCTATTCATAGCTAATTATTGATTCGTTAACTAATTCTTAAGATAACTTAAAATAAAATAAAATAAAGTAACTGAAGTCTTTGCTTATTTTAAACTTTTCATACAGTAGAAGTAATCATTCCGGAGAGAAGTTTATCTCTCAATTCGAAGCACGAGGAAACAAATGAAATTAATTGAGTGTTTATAAAATAGTCTGTTGAGTTCATTATATGCGATAGTAAAGTTTCTTTTACTAATAGTCGTGTTCATGGAAGGCTAGGTTCTATTTTAGAAAAGAACATATCTCTTAAAGAAGAGTAACTTGGGCAATCTAATAAAAAATGAATTTCGTCTTCAATGGTTTTACGGTTGCAAACATTACACACCCTTTCATTACGGGGTATGTTGTCGTATCTTCCTGTTTCAATCAAAAGCTTGTGGCTGCTTATTCTTAGTTTCACTAATGCTTTCCTAGAAGCGTTTTTCCTTGTGAGATCTAGGTAAGTAGAGGGGCCAAAAGTTTTTTTGATTGTGTAATAAACGCTGAGTTTTTGTGAGTGTTGAAGGGTTTGGTGCCAATAAGAGATATATTTCTTTTTCATAAGATCTATATATTGTTTGATGTTATTTTCATTCAATGTGTAATAATTAAAGTTGGGGAAATTATCATGATTCACTCATCTTCATGAGACTGGAGTAAAAGCTAGTTTGACCGCTATAATTAGGGTCAACAGATATTCTTAGATTGTTTTGCTATAGAATGTTCATCCTTTCCTTGGAGGTAGTGTACGTGATTAAGTATCTTTTTATTTATGTCAACGATTAGAGGAAATCTGCCAAGTTCAGCTCTACATGCAACGTTGGATGACTTATTATGTACTTCCAAATAGCGTTTACAGAAATGTAAATGTGTTTTTTCAATTCTGGAGCCTTCCCACGACTTAAAATCTGATTTAACAAAGGCACCCCACACTTCACTACTGTAGTGGTTAGAATTGGCTGAATCATTGTGTCAAAAATTTTACATGCAAGTGAAGGTTTCAGTGTACTAAAATCAGTGTGTCGTCTTAGACTAAAGAAAGCATGAAGAGCTTTTTGTCGAAGATGTTCAAGCGAAAGTGTGAAATTTCCGGAAGACGGAATGCGAGTTCCTAAGTAAATGTAGTCTTGTACTATATCTATCAATTCATCGCCTATGTGAAAGGTATAATCGCATTTTTTTGTGCTTTTTTGAAAAATACAGCAATATTACTATATGGAGCCCTTATTGAACCATATTTTGATTATTTCTGTCCTGTGTGGGACGGTCTCAGCGACGAATTAGCTGAAAAATTACAAAAACTACAAACTCGCGCCATTCGGGTCATAATAAAGTCAGATTACTATTCTAGCGCTACCGCCCTACGCGGTAAGCTGGCACCGGGGATAATCTCTGTACCAGAAGGAAGAAGCAAAAATTGAAAATCATGTTTAAAACTTTAAATGATCAGTCTCCGGAGTACCTGAAAGGCCTATTTAAGCCCTTCAGCACGGACTATGGACTTACAAATAGTGACAACAAATTGGCTCTGCCTAAGCCTCGTACCGATTTTTTGAAACGTAGTTTCTGCTACAGTGGAGCACATTTGTGGAACAGCCTTCCGTCTAACGTCAGAGCCATTAGATCTTTTACTAAGTTTAGAAATGTGATAGATCGCCAATTGTCCTCCTCGTACTCCCACACGGCAAACATGTAAATCAGTTTTAATTTGAAATTTTTGTCTTGTAACTGATGTTTTTACGGTGTCTAAATAAAGTTTATGTATGTGTGTATGTATGTATGTATGTATGTATGTATGTATGTATGTATGTATGTATGTATGTATGTATGTATGTATGTATGTATGTATGTATGTACGTATGTAAGCGGTCACTTAGCCATTCCCCGAGGGTGACCGCTTAATACAGGTTCGACTGTATTTTAATAACTTCTCCACAGTACTTTTATAAGAAAAGTAACGGGACAAGATGGGAGAATTTGTTCTCTGATATTAGAGGTTAAAGGGTTAACTGAGATGAAAAACTGAACTACAACGTCGATCTGTACGGATGCCAAGCCTTGGGTAGAATGAACAATCACAATCATACATTGAGCGTTTTTCTTTTATGATACAAAATGAAAATAATGAAAAGATTCTCTTGTCGTTAAAGGAAGAGTTTCACGGTTCGGCGCATGTGCGAGCGATAACGTAAGCGCTGTCAAGCCAATTGTTTTTGGACCAATTAGAAGCGAGTACACAACACCGGCGGGATACGGCGGGCAAGTCTTCAGTATAACTTGCTGGCATAAAAATAAAACTGACATGACCGGCCAGTGTTTGAGTCACGTTTCAGAAAGAAACAAAAATGCTGTCCATGTAAAACACATGGGAATTTTTGCAGCGCCGCTTGGACATTCAAGAAATGCCAGAACTTATGCGAACGTATACGGTTTTATTTTAGTACAATGTCGATATCTCGCGGCATCGACCTTTTTTTATTACGCGCGGTTCGAAAAGCCGAGAAGTTCCATAAATCCAGTATTTCATCAGCATTCAGTGATAAACTTACTATATAGTGTGTACACTCGATAACCTGATTTTATTAGACCAGCGAGAAGGCGAAGAACGAGAAATCCGCAAGCTTCAAGAAGCGATGCGACTGTTTAGTAACAACACTGAGCGTCCTTCCGAGATGCTGGAATGCATTTGGGAAAACTCTGCCATAGTGGCAAATCAAAACTGCGTTTGCCATTCGAAATGACCATAATTGTATAGATAAATGAATACCTTACAATAGATTTTGTAGTTTGCCGCAAATCTTTTGGATTTTTTTCTACTGCCCGCTATTCGAGCCCGCTAGTAGACTACAACTAAGTCGCACATTTGATCTCATATTTATTCGCTTCGCGTCTCACTGTTGTACAATTTTTTCCATCCAAAGGAAAACTCTGATGTTTGATGCTGTTTGTCCGTCGAATTCTCCGTTTTTGACAGTTGAATTCCATATGAACAAACA
This sequence comes from Pavona decussata, assembly GCF_977016875.1. Taxonomy (NCBI): domain Eukaryota; kingdom Metazoa; phylum Cnidaria; class Anthozoa; order Scleractinia; family Agariciidae; genus Pavona; species Pavona decussata. Next base: position 25,596 of record NW_028145785.1, read on the forward strand.
GTACGATTGAAATCTAGAAAATCCTCGCGAGTTCATCCAAAGCCAGGTTACTAAAACCTTTGCCATTTCCAGCGAAAGCAGATGTGCCGCGAAATCGTTGTCTATTTTAAACAGACTTATCCCTTTACCAATTTTCCAGGTTTGGTGGACGTATCTTGTTAACCGCACAGGACTCCACTCTGTCCGCTTAACTTCTGTGCTTCCAGAGAGTCCACAGAACGTCCCGTCGCCGGTCGGCCGCGCCATCGACAAAAATGTGGTTTTCGGATGCTAAAACACTTTTAACCTTACAAAAATCGAACTTATATTTACAACAGGAAACAAAGATTATAAAAAGTGAAGAACGAAGAGCGGATGATCCAAATTCGGGCGCGATTTCAACAGATTGTTCCACCACAAGGTCGCATCGAATTTAGTGTCGACCCGTAGAATTTATTTTTGAGCCGGTCTGCTCGCGCATGCGCTTGACCGTGAACTAATCACAAGTGTGTTTTTCCCCCTAGCTTTTCATACTTTTGATCATTGCCTGATCATTTTGTTGAAATAAACAACGAGGTATTTCTTTATTCATTTTGTGAGTTTTAGCATGTACCTCAAGACGTACCACTTGGAAGACAGCTGTTCATGTTATATGTAGATGCAACTCAATTTTAGACAGTCAGATGTGAGCGCTAGCCGAAAGGGGTTTGCCTAAAAATGGTCTAGGGGCCGGCTTTCCTCTCCCTCTTTGTCGGACTGAGCACAAGACCATCTCCGCTGGCATAAGAGACCTGCGGTGTCAGAGGTTTCTTTTGTCAGGACTGTTGTATTATTTCAGAATAAAAAGTAGCGAGATTAAAACATGACGTTTCGGCGACAACATGTAACATGATGATCACATTAACAGGATGATTACATTGACTTTCAGGCCTTCTTTGCGAAGAGAAATAAGCGCGCGGTCAGTGGATCAGCGATTCAGGCGATCGACAGAACGGTATCAGTTGTGACTTTGCTGGGGAGCGAATGGAGCTGACAGGAAAACAACTTAAAGGTCTCAGTAAGTCTTGAACAATCATGTTTTATTTTATGTTGTTTCTTTTAATTTCACTGTCGTGTTTGCTTTAGATCGAGAACGGAATATTTTCGAATTAGCGATGTCATTGATTATTGTAGCTGTGAAGTTGTTCGTTTCAAGAACCATCGCTTAACTTATGTTGTTATTGTCGCACTTCTTTGTGAGAAAACTTCTTTTCAGTTAAATACCGTAAGTTTACCTAGCTAATCAACACAATCAGACTTTCCGCGAATGCCTTAAGGTGGAGTTCCACTGTCGCGTAAATTTTACCTGCGTACAGACGTGAATTGAGCTGGCTTTACGTACGTAAATAAAATAAGACGCGATGTATGAGCGGCGTGCGTAAATGTAGAAAGTTGAATAGCATTCAACTTTTTACGTTTACGCACGCGACTGATACATCGCTTCTTATTTTATTTAGGTACGTAAAGCCAGCTCAATGCACATCTGTACGCACGTAAAATTTACGCGACAGTGGAAATCCACCTTTAAGAAGTTGAACAGCACTCAACTTTTTGCTCATACATCGCTTCTTATTCTATTTACGTACGTAAAAACCAGCTAAATTCACTTCTGTACGCAGGTAAAATTTACGCGACAGTGGAAATCCACCTTTAGTTACTTTCTAGAATAGGCCTTATCACGGTTTTCGAGGCCATTTTGACGGGTAGGCAAACAGGCTTGAAATAACAGTGTTTGTATGGAAATCCGATGTCAAATAATTTTCATAAAACATCGCTTCTGAAAAATAACAGGCTTGAAATAACAGTGTTTGTATGGAAATCCGATGTCAAATAATTTCCATAAAACATCGCTTCTGAAAAATTCATGAATTGGAAACTTTTGGCACTAGAAAAAGGATTTTAAGAAAAAAATTGGAGGGATGTAACCGTGACGGAAAGCGTCCAGTCGTGTTTTGAACTTTCCATACATTTCCCTGTATTTTTTGACCGCTTAATACACAAAAACTTGCCTCTAAGACGTTTACGGTCTTTTTATGGAGTTAACATCTTGTTTAGCTTGAAGCAAATATTGTCTCTCATTTTAAAACACAGTCTATGCACTGCTGCAAACAAAGGGAGAAAACTGACTGAGCCTCCACAATTCAAACGCACTATATCAGTGGAGCGAAGCATTTGCAAAAACACACTCGTTATTTAAATACCATTCAAGCCTTTTCAGTATTACTGTTACACGTTGCATAGCTCTATAACACGCTACAACGATTACTAGAGAACTAAAAATCCAAACACAACTGCTTGTGACAAACACTAATATCCGCGCCCGGCATTGCAGCAATTACAGAATGAAGCTCATTGCACGATACAAGCAATGATTAATTCCTGTCCTAACATTACCCAAATCTCAACAAGAAAGGCAGTTAAAACTATCAAGCACTTAAAAGAGCCAAGCCAAACCCAGCTGAAATGCCCTATGTGGTATAAGAACAAAGTCGTTGAACACACGGAATAAGAGGTCATATTCAAAACGAAGAGAATTCAAGAGGAAACTGAAAAATCGTTAGGTGAAAATGACCTGTCCGATGATGAACATATGATGGTTAAATCCAAACCCGCTACAAATACTTGCGAGCAGCGCAGGCTTTTAAAACCAATTTATCCCTTTAAAAAAAAAACCTACTTGTATAAGCTAGATTTAAAAAGGCTAAAACAAGCGCCAGAAAGTGACGTAGGCTTGTCAGTCTTTATTTACACACCCAATTCTAAACCATAGGCAGCCCAAACTGACAAAATCATTATTTTCATAAGAAAACTGGTTATTGGTACTGGCTTTTGCTTCAAAAGATTTTCCAAAATAGTCATTTGGAATTCACATCGAAGGAATATTTTTTTAGTCAATTAGTCGATTTTCTTGTGATCAGTGTGATGTTAGAAACAAATTGAGTTTTCCTGGAGGGGGCAGAGGGGGCTATGTACGGCCCTGTAAAATCTCCACAGTACTTTTTATAAGAAAAGTAACGGGACAAGATAGGAGAATTTGTTCTTTGATATTAGAGGTCCTGTATTAAGCGGTATTAGCTAAGCAGTACTAGCTAACCTTCATGAATGGCTCAATGTAAATAAGCTCAGCCTGAATATTGCCAAAACGGAATTAATGTTAATAGGCTCACGGCAGAGACTGGCTAGTACTACAAGTGGCCATTCACTTACTGTACAAATTGAAGGTCACGAAATTGATAGAGTGCCCCACACCAAATCCTTAGGACTTTACATCGATCAAAATCTTTCGTGGTCCAAACATGTTAATAAGACTGCCAAGATTAACTCCTCTGGCATAGGTGCACTTAAAAAACCGAGGCCGTTCTTTTGCGACGATACAACAACAACAACAACAACAACAACAACAAGCTTTATTTGCATGACTATAACAAATACAGTATTGCAAAAGCTATTCATAGCTAATTATTGATTCGTTAACTAATTCTTAAGATAACTTAAAATAAAATAAAATAAAGTAACTGAAGTCTTTGCTTATTTTAAACTTTTCATACAGTAGAAGTAATCATTCCGGAGAGAAGTTTATCTCTCAATTCGAAGCACGAGGAAACAAATGAAATTAATTGAGTGTTTATAAAATAGTCTGTTGAGTTCATTATATGCGATAGTAAAGTTTCTTTTACTAATAGTCGTGTTCATGGAAGGCTAGGTTCTATTTTAGAAAAGAACATATCTCTTAAAGAAGAGTAACTTGGGCAATCTAATAAAAAATGAATTTCGTCTTCAATGGTTTTACGGTTGCAAACATTACACACCCTTTCATTACGGGGTATGTTGTCGTATCTTCCTGTTTCAATCAAAAGCTTGTGGCTGCTTATTCTTAGTTTCACTAATGCTTTCCTAGAAGCGTTTTTCCTTGTGAGATCTAGGTAAGTAGAGGGGCCAAAAGTTTTTTTGATTGTGTAATAAACGCTGAGTTTTTGTGAGTGTTGAAGGGTTTGGTGCCAATAAGAGATATATTTCTTTTTCATAAGATCTATATATTGTTTGATGTTATTTTCATTCAATGTGTAATAATTAAAGTTGGGGAAATTATCATGATTCACTCATCTTCATGAGACTGGAGTAAAAGCTAGTTTGACCGCTATAATTAGGGTCAACAGATGTTCTTAGATTGTTTTGCTATAGAATGTTCATCCTTTCCTTGGAGGTAGTGTACGTGATTAAGTATCTTTTTATTTATGTCAACGATTAGAGGAAATCTGCCAAGTTCAGCTCTACATGCAACGTTGGATGACTTATTATGTACTTCCAAATAGCGTTTACAGAAATGTAAATGTGTTTTTTCAATTCTGGAGCCTTCCCACGACTTAAAATCTGATTTAACAAAGGCACCCCACACTTCACTACTGTAGTGGTTAGAATTGGCTGAATCATTGTGTCAAAAATTTTACATGCAAGTGAAGGTTTCAGTGTACTAAAATCAGTGTGTCGTCTTAGACTAAAGAAAGCATGAAGAGCTTTTTGTCGAAGATGTTCAAGCGAAAGTGTGAAATTTCCGGAAGACGGAATGCGAGTTCCTAAGTAAATGTAGTCTTGTACTATATCTATCAATTCATCGCCTATGTGAAAGGTATAATCGCATTTTTTTGTGCTTTTTTGAAAAATACAGCAATATTACTATATGGAGCCCTTATTGAACCATATTTTGATTATTTCTGTCCTGTGTGGGACGGTCTCAGCGACGAATTAGCTGAAAAATTACAAAAACTACAAACTCGCGCCATTCGGGTCATAATAAAGTCAGATTACTATTCTAGCGCTACCGCCCTACGCGGTAAGCTGGCACCGGGGATAATCTCTGTACCAGAAGGAAGAAGCAAAAATTGAAAATCATGTTTAAAACTTTAAATGATCAGTCTCCGGAGTACCTGAAAGGCCTATTTAAGCCCTTCAGCACGGACTATGGGCTTACAAATAGTGACAACAAATTGGCTCTGCCTAAGCCTCGTACCGATTTTTTGAAACGTAGTTTCTGCTACAGTGGAGCACATTTGTGGAACAGCCTTCCGTCTAACGTCAGAGCCATTAGATCTTTTACTAAGTTTAGAAATGTGATAGATCGCCAATTGTCCTCCTCGTACTCCCACACGGCAAACATGTAAATCAGTTTTAATTTGAAATTTTTGTCTTGTAACTGATGTTTTTACGGTGTCTAAATAAAGTTTATGTATGTGTGTATGTATGTATGTATGTATGTATGTATGTATGTATGTATGTATGTATGTATGTATGTATGTATGTATGTATGTATGTATGTATGTATGTATGTACGTATGTAAGCGGTCACTTAGCCATTCCCCGAGGGTGACCGCTTAATACAGGTTCGACTGTATTTTAATAACTTCTCCACAGTACTTTTATAAGAAAAGTAACGGGACAAGATGGGAGAATTTGTTCTCTGATATTAGAGGTTAAAGGGTTAACTGAGATGAAAAACTGAACTACAACGTCGATCTGTACGGATGCCAAGCCTTGGGTAGAATGAACAATCACAATCATACATTGAGCGTTTTTCTTTTATGATACAAAATGAAAATAATGAAAAGATTCTCTTGTCGTTAAAGGAAGAGTTTCACGGTTCGGCGCATGTGCGAGCGATAACGTAAGCGCTGTCAAGCCAATTGTTTTTGGACCAATTAGAAGCGAGTACACAACACCGGCGGGATACGGCGGGCAAGTCTTCAGTATAACTTGCTGGCATAAAAATAAAACTGACATGACCGGCCAGTGTTTGAGTCACGTTTCAGAAAGAAACAAAAATGCTGTCCATGTAAAACACATGGGAATTTTTGCAGCGCCGCTTGGACATTCAAGAAATGCCAGAACTTATGCGAACGTATACGGTTTTATTTTAGTACAATGTCGATATCTCGCGGCATCGACCTTTTTTTATTACGCGCGGTTCGAAAAGCCGAGAAGTTCCCTAAATCCAGTATTTCATCAGCATTCAGTGATAAACTTACTATATAGTGTGTACACTCGATAACCTGATTTTATTAGACCAGCGAGAAGGCGAAGAACGAGAAATCCGCAAGCTTCAAGAAGCGATGCGACTGTTTAGTAACAACACTGAGCGTCCTTCCGAGATGCTGGAATGCATTTGGGAAAACTCTGCCATAGTGGCAAATCAAAACTGCGTTTGCCATTCGAAATGACCATAATTGTATAGATAAATGAATACCTTACAATAGATTTTGTAGTTTGCCGCAAATCTTTTGGATTTTTTTCTACTGCCCGCTATTCGAGCCCGCTAGTAGACTACAACTAAGTCGCACATTTGATCTCATATTTATTCGCTTCGCGTCTCACTGTTGTACAATTTTTTCCATCCAAAGGAAAACTCTGATGTTTGATGCTGTTTGTCCGTCGAATTCTCCGTTTTTGACAGTTGAATTCCATATGAACAAACAGTACGATTGAAATCTAGAAAATCCTCGCGAGTTCATCCAAAGCCAGGTTACTAAAACCTTTGCCATTTCCAGCGAAAGCAGATGTGCCGCGAAATCGTTGTCTATTTTAAACAGACTTATCCCTTTACCAATTTTCCAGGTTTGGTGGACGTATCTTGTTAACCGCACAGGACTCCACTCTGTCCGCTTAACTTCTGTGCTTCCAGAGAGTCCACAGAACGTCCCGTCGCCGGTCGGCCGCGCCATCGACAAAAATGTGGTTTTCGGATGCTAAAACACTTTTAACCTTACAAAAATCGAACTTATATTTACAACAGGAAACAAAGATTATAAAAAGTGAAGAACGAAGAGCGGATGATCCAAATTCGGGCGCGATTTCAACAGATTGTTCCACCACAAGGTCGCATCGAATTTAGTGTCGACCCGTAGAATTTATTTTTGAGCCGGTCTGCTCGCGCATGCGCTTGACCGTGAACTAATCACAAGTGTGTTTTTCCCCCTAGCTTTTCATACTTTTGATCATTACCTGATCATTTTGTTGAAATAAACAACGAGGTATTTCTTTATTCATTTTGTGAGTTTTAGCATGTACCTCAAGACGTACCACTTGGAAGACAGCTGTTCATGTTATATGTAGATGCAACTCAATTTTAGACAGTCAGATGTGAGCGCTAGCCGAAAGGGGTTTGCCTAAAAATGGTCTAGGGGCCGGCTTTCCTCTCCCTCTTTGTCGGACTGAGCACAAGACCATCTCCGCTGGCATAAGAGACCTGCGGTGTCAGAGGTTTCTTTTGTCAGGACTGTTGTATTATTTCAGAATAAAAAGTAGCGAGATTAAAACATGACGTTTCGGCGACAACATGTAACATGATGATCACATTAACAGGATGATTACATTGACTTTCAGGCCTTCTTTGCGAAGAGAAATAAGCGCGCGGTCAGTGGATCAGCGATTCAGGCGATCGACAGAACGGTATCAGTTGTGACTTTGCTGGGGAGCGAATGGAGCTGACAGGAAAACAACTTAAAGGTCTCAGTAAGTCTTGAACAATCATGTTTTATTTTATGTTGTTTCTTTTAATTTCACTGTCGTGTTTGCTTTAGATCGAGAACGGAATATTTTCGAATTAGCGATGTCATTGATTATTGTAGCTGTGAAGTTGTTCGTTTCAAGAACCATCGCTTAACTTATGTTGTTATTGTCGCACTTCTTTGTGAGAAAACTTCTTTTCAGTTAAATACCGTAAGTTTACCTAGCTAATCAACACAATCAGACTTTCCGCGAATGCCTTAAGGTGGAGTTCCACTGTCGCGTAAATTTTACCTGCGTACAGACGTGAATTGAGCTGGCTTTACGTACGTAAATAAAATAAGACGCGATGTATGAGCGGCGTGCGTAAATGTAGAAAGTTGAATAGCATTCAACTTTTTACGTTTACGCACGCGACTGATACATCGCTTCTTATTTTATTTAGGTACGTAAAGCCAGCTCAATGCACATCTGTACGCACGTAAAATTTACGCGACAGTGGAAATCCACCTTTAAGAAGTTGAACAGCACTCAACTTTTTGCTCATACATCGCTTCTTATTCTATTTACGTACGTAAAAACCAGCTAAATTCACTTCTGTACGCAGGTAAAATTTACGCGACAGTGGAAATCCACCTTTAGTTACTTTCTAGAATAGGCCTTATCACGGTTTTCGAGGCCATTTTGACGGGTAGGCAAACAGGCTTGAAATAACAGTGTTTGTATGGAAATCCGATGTCAAATAATTTTCATAAAACATCGCTTCTGAAAAATAACAGGCTTGAAATAACAGTGTTTGTATGGAAATCCGATGTCAAATAATTTCCATAAAACATCGCTTCTGAAAAATTCATGAATTGGAAACTTTTGGCACTAGAAAAAGGATTTTAAGAAAAAAATTGGAGGGATGTAACCGTGACGGAAAGCGTCCAGTCGTGTTTTGAACTTTCCATACATTTCCCTGTATTTTTTGACCGCTTAATACACAAAAACTTGCCTCTAAGACGTTTACGGTCTTTTTATGGAGTTAACATCTTGTTTAGCTTGAAGCAAATATTGTCTCTCATTTTAAAACACAGTCTATGCACTGCTGCAAACAAAGGGAGAAAACTGACTGAGCCTCCACAATTCAAACGCACTATATCAGTGGAGCGAAGCATTTGCAAAAACACACTCGTTATTTAAATACCATTCAAGCCTTTTCAGTATTACTGTTACACGTTGCATAGCTCTATAACACGCTACAACGATTACTAGAGAACTAAAAATCCAAACACAACTGCTTGTGACAAACACTAATATCCGCGCCCGGCATTGCAGCAATTACAGAATGAAGCTCATTGCACGATACAAGCAATGATTAATTCCTGTCCTAACATTACCCAAATCTCAACAAGAAAGGCAGTTAAAACTATCAAGCACTTAAAAGAGCCAAGCCAAACCCAGCTGAAATGCCCTATGTGGTATAAGAACAAAGTCGTTGAACACACGGAATAAGAGGTCATATTCAAAACGAAGAGAATTCAAGAGGAAACTGAAAAATCGTTAGGTGAAAATGACCTGTCCGATGATGAACATATGATGGTTAAATCCAAACCCGCTACAAATACTTGCGAGCAGCGCAGGCTTTTAAAACCAATTTATCCCTTTAAAAAAAAAACCTACTTGTATAAGCTAGATTTAAAAAGGCTAAAACAAGCGCCAGAAAGTGACGTAGGCTTGTCAGTCTTTATTTACACACCCAATTCTAAACCATAGGCAGCCCAAACTGACAAAATCATTATTTTCATAAGAAAACTGGTTATTGGTACTGGCTTTTGCTTCAAAAGATTTTCCAAAATAGTCATTTGGAATTCACATCGAAGGAATATTTTTTTAGTCAATTAGTCGATTTTCTTGTGATCAGTGTGATGTTAGAAACAAATTGAGTTTTCCTGGAGGGGGCAGAGGGGGCTATGTACGGCCCTGTAAAATCTCCACAGTACTTTTTATAAGAAAAGTAACGGGACAAGATAGGAGAATTTGTTCTTTGATATTAGAGGTCCTGTATTAAGCGGTATTAGCTAAGCAGTACTAGCTAACCTTCATGAATGGCTCAATGTAAATAAGCTCAGCCTGAATATTGCCAAAACGGAATTAATGTTAATAGGCTCACGGCAGAGACTGGCTAGTACTACAAGTGGCCATTCACTTACTGTACAAATTGAAGGTCACGAAATTGATAGAGTGCCCCACACCAAATCCTTAGGACTTTACATCGATCAAAATCTTTCGTGGTCCAAACATGTTAATAAGACTGCCAAGATTAACTCCTCTGGCATAGGTGCACTTAAAAAACCGAGGCCGTTCTTTTGCGACGATACAACAACAACAACAACAACAACAACAACAACAAGCTTTATTTGCATGACTATAACAAATACAGTATTGCAAAAGCTATTCATAGCTAATTATTGATTCGTTAACTAATTCTTAAGATAACTTAAAATAAAATAAAATAAAGTAACTGAAGTCTTTGCTTATTTTAAACTTTTCATACAGTAGAAGTAATCATTCCGGAGAGAAGTTTATCTCTCAATTCGAAGCACGAGGAAACAAATGAAATTAATTGAGTGTTTATAAAATAGTCTGTTGAGTTCATTATATGCGATAGTAAAGTTTCTTTTACTAATAGTCGTGTTCATGGAAGGCTAGGTTCTATTTTAGAAAAGAACATATCTCTTAAAGAAGAGTAACTTGGGCAATCTAATAAAAAATGAATTTCGTCTTCAATGGTTTTACGGTTGCAAACATTACACACCCTTTCATTACGGGGTATGTTGTCGTATCTTCCTGTTTCAATCAAAAGCTTGTGGCTGCTTATTCTTAGTTTCACTAATGCTTTCCTAGAAGCGTTTTTCCTTGTGAGATCTAGGTAAGTAGAGGGGCCAAAAGTTTTTTTGATTGTGTAATAAACGCTGAGTTTTTGTGAGTGTTGAAGGGTTTGGTGCCAATAAGAGATATATTTCTTTTTCATAAGATCTATATATTGTTTGATGTTATTTTCATTCAATGTGTAATAATTAAAGTTGGGGAAATTATCATGATTCACTCATCTTCATGAGACTGGAGTAAAAGCTAGTTTGACCGCTATAATTAGGGTCAACAGATATTCTTAGATTGTTTTGCTATAGAATGTTCATCCTTTCCTTGGAGGTAGTGTACGTGATTAAGTATCTTTTTATTTATGTCAACGATTAGAGGAAATCTGCCAAGTTCAGCTCTACATGCAACGTTGGATGACTTATTATGTACTTCCAAATAGCGTTTACAGAAATGTAAATGTGTTTTTTCAATTCTGGAGCCTTCCCACGACTTAAAATCTGATTTAACAAAGGCACCCCACACTTCACTACTGTAGTGGTTAGAATTGGCTGAATCATTGTGTCAAAAATTTTACATGCAAGTGAAGGTTTCAGTGTACTAAAATCAGTGTGTCGTCTTAGACTAAAGAAAGCATGAAGAGCTTTTTGTCGAAGATGTTCAAGCGAAAGTGTGAAATTTCCGGAAGACGGAATGCGAATTCCTAAGTAAATGTAGTCTTGTACTATATCTATCAATTCATCGCCTATGTGAAAGGTATAATCGCATTTTTTTGTGCTTTTTTGAAAAATACAGCAATATTACTATATGGAGCCCTTATTGAACCATATTTTGATTATTTCTGTCCTGTGTGGGACGGTCTCAGCGACGAATTAGCTGAAAAATTACAAAAACTACAAACTCGCGCCATTCGGGTCATAATAAAGTCAGATTACTATTCTAGCGCTACCGCCCTACGCGGTAAGCTGGCACCGGGGATAATCTCTGTACCAGAAGGAAGAAGCAAAAATTCAAAATCATGTTTAAAACTTTAAATGATCAGTCTCCGGAGTACCTGAAAGGCCTATTTAAGCCCTTCAGCACGGACTATGGACTTACAAATAGTGACAACAAATTGGCTCTGCCTAAGCCTCGTACCGATTTTTTGAAACGTAGTTTCTGCTACAGTGGAGCACATTTGTGGAACAGCCTTCCGTCTAACGTCAGAGCCATTAGATCTTTTACTAAGTTTAGAAATGTGATAGATCGCCAATTGTCCTCCTCGTACTCCCACACGGCAAACATGTAAATCAGTTTTAATTTGAAATTTTTGTCTTGTAACTGATGTTTTTACGGTGTCTAAATAAAGTTTATGTATGTGTGTATGTATGTATGTATGTATGTATGTATGTATGTATGTATGTATGTATGTATGTATGTATGTATGTATGTATGTATGTATGTATGTATGTATGTATGTACGTATGTAAGCGGTCACTTAGCCATTCCCCGAGGGTGACCGCTTAATACAGGTTCGACTGTATTTTAATAACTTCTCCACAGTACTTTTATAAGAAAAGTAACGGGACAAGATGGGAGAATTTGTTCTCTGATATTAGAGGTTAAAGGGTTAACTGAGATGAAAAACTGAACTACAACGTCGATCTGTACGGATGCCAAGCCTTGGGTAGAATGAACAATCACAATCATACATTGAGCGTTTTTCTTTTATGATACAAAATGAAAATAATGAAAAGATTCTCTTGTCGTTAAAGGAAGAGTTTTACGGTTCGACGCATGTGCGAGCGATAACGTAAGCGCTGTCAAGCCAATTGTTTTTGGACCAATTAGAAGCGAGTACACAACACCGGCGGGATACGGCGGGCAAGTCTTCAGTATAACTTGCTGGCATAAAAATAAAACTGACATGACCGGCCAGTGTTTGAGTCACGTTTCAGAAAGAAACAAAAATGCTGTCCATGTAAAACACATGGGAATTTTTGCAGCGCCGCTTGGACATTCAAGAAATGCCAGAACTTATGCGAACGTATACGGTTTTATTTTAGTACAATGTCGATATCTCGCGGCATCGACCTTTTTTTATTACGCGCGGTTCGAAAAGCCGAGAAGTTCCCTAAATCCAGTATTTCATCAGCATTCAGTGATAAACTTACTATATAGTGTGTACACTCGATAACCTGATTTTATTAGACCAGCGAGAAGGCGAAGAACGAGAAATCCGCAAGCTTCAAGAAGCGATGCGACTGTTTAGTAACAACACTGAGCGTCCTTCCGAGATGCTGGAATGCATTTGGGAAAACTCTGCCATAGTGGCAAATCAAAACTGCGTTTGCCATTCGAAATGACCATAATTGTATAGATAAATGAATACCTTACAATAGATTTTGTAGTTTGCCGCAAATCTTTTGGATTTTTTTCTACTGCCCGCTATTCGAGCCCGCTAGTAGACTACAACTAAGTCGCACATTTGATCTCATATTTATTCGCTTCGCGTCTCACTGTTGTACAATTTTTTCCATCCAAAGGAAAACTCTGATGTTTGATGCTGTTTGTCCGTCGAATTCTCCGTTTTTGACAGTTGAATTCCATATGAACAAACAGTACGATTGAAATCTAGAAAATCCTCGCGAGTTCATCCAAAGCCAGGTTACTAAAACCTTTGCCATTTCCAGCGAAAGCAGATGTGCCGCGAAATCGTTGTCTATTTTAAACAGACTTATCCCTTTACCAATTTTCCAGGTTTGGTGGACGTATCTTGTTAACCGCACAGGACTCCACTCTGTCCGCTTAACTTCTGTGCTTCCAGAGAGTCCACAGAACGTCCCGTCGCCGGTCGGCCGCGCCATCGACAAAAATGTGGTTTTCGGATGCTAAAACACTTTTAACCTTACAAAAATCGAACTTATATTTACAACAGGAAACAAAGATTATAAAAAGTGAAGAACGAAGAGCGGATGATCCAAATTCGGGCGCGATTTCAACAGATTGTTCCACCACAAGGTCGCATCGAATTTAGTGTCGACCCGTAGAATTTATTTTTGAGCCGGTCTGCTCGCGCATGCGCTTGACCGTGAACTAATCACAAGTGTGTTTTTCCCCCTAGCTTTTCATACTTTTGATCATTGCCTGATCATTTTGTTGAAATAAACAACGAGGTATTTCTTTATTCATTTTGTGAGTTTTAGCATGTACCTCAAGACGTACCACTTGGAAGACAGCTGTTCATGTTATATGTAGATGCAACTCAATTTTAGACAGTCAGATGTGAGCGCTAGCCGAAAGGGGTTTGCCTAAAAATGGTCTAGGGGCCGGCTTTCCTCTCCCTCTTTGTCGGACTGAGCACAAGACCATCTCCGCTGGCATAAGAGACCTGCGGTGTCAGAGGTTTCTTTTGTCAGGACTGTTGTATTATTTCAGAATAAAAAGTAGCGAGATTAAAACATGACGTTTCGGCGACAACATGTAACATGATGATCACATTAACAGGATGATTACATTGACTTTCAGGCCTTCTTTGCGAAGAGAAATAAACGCGCGGTCAGTGGATCAGCGATTCAGGCGATCGACAGAACGGTATCAGTTGTGACTTTGCTGGGGAGCGAATGGAGCTGACAGGAAAACAACTTAAAGGTCTCAGTAAGTCTTGAACAATCATGTTTTATTTTATGTTGTTTCTTTTAATTTCACTGTCGTGTTTGCTTTAGATCGAGAACGGAATATTTTCGAATTAGCGATGTCATTGATTATTGTAGCTGTGAAGTTGTTCGTTTCAAGAACCATCGCTTAACTTATGTTGTTATTGTCGCACTTCTTTGTGAGAAAACTTCTTTTCAGTTAAATACCGTAAGTTTACCTAGCTAATCAACACAATCAGACTTTCCGCGAATGCCTTAAGGTGGAGTTCCACTGTCGCGTAAATTTTACCTGCGTACAGACGTGAATTGAGCTGGCTTTACGTACGTAAATAAAATAAGACGCGATGTATGAGCGGCGTGCGTAAATGTAGAAAGTTGAATAGCATTCAACTTTTTACGTTTACGCACGCGACTGATACATCGCTTCTTATTTTATTTAGGTACGTAAAGCCAGCTCAATACACATCTGTACGCACGTAAAATTTACGCGACAGTGGAAATCCACCTTTAAGAAGTTGAACAGCACTCAACTTTTTGCTCATACATCGCTTCTTATTCTATTTAAGTACGTAAAAACCAGCTAAATTCACTTCTGTACGCAGGTAAAATTTACGCGACAGTGGAAATCCACCTTTAGTTACTTTCTAGAATAGGCCTTATCACGGTTTTCGAGGCCATTTTGACGGGTAGGCAAACAGGCTTGAAATAACAGTGTTTGTATGGAAATCCGATGTCAAATAATTTTCATAAAACATCGCTTCTGAAAAATAACAGGCTTGAAATAACAGTGTTTGTATGGAAATCCGATGTCAAATAATTTCCATAAAACATCGCTTCTGAAAAATTCATGAATTGGAAACTTTTGGCACTAGAAAAAGGATTTTAAGAAAAAAATTGGAGGGATGTAACCGTGACGGAAAGCGTCCAGTCGTGTTTTGAACTTTCCATACATTTCCCTGTATTTTTTGACCGCTTAATACACAAAAACTTGCCTCTAAGACGTTTACGGTCTTTTTATGGAGTTAACATCTTGTTTAGCTTGAAGCAAATATTGTCTCTCATTTTAAAACACAGTCTATGCACTGCTGCAAACAAAGGGAGAAAACTGACTGAGCCTCCACAATTCAAACGCACTATATCAGTGGAGCGAAGCATTTGCAAAAACACACTCGTTATTTAAATACCATTCAAGCCTTTTCAGTATTACTGTTACACGTTGCATAGCTCTATAACACGCTACAACGATTACTAGAGAACTAAAAATCCAAACACAACTGCTTGTGACAAACACTAATATCCGCGCCCGGCATTGCAGCAATTACAGAATGAAGCTCATTGCACGATACAAGCAATGATTAATTCCTGTCCTAACATTACCCAAATCTCAACAAGAAAGGCAGTTAAAACTATCAAGCACTTAAAAGAGCCAAGCCAAACCCAGCTGAAATGCCCTATGTGGTATAAGAACAAAGTCGTTGAACACACGGAATAAGAGGTCATATTCAAAACGAAGAGAATTCAAGAGGAAACTGAAAAATCGTTAGGTGAAAATGACCTGTCCGATGATGAACATATGATGGTTAAATCCAAACCCGCTACAAATACTTGCGAGCAGCGCAGGCTTTTAAAACCAATTTATCCCTTTAAAAAAAAAACCTACTTGTATAAGCTAGATTTAAAAAGGCTAAAACAAGCGCCAGAAAGTGACGTAGGCTTGTCAGTCTTTATTTACACACCCAATTCTAAACCATAGGCAGCCCAAACTGACAAAATCATTATTTTCATAAGAAAACTGGTTATTGGTACTGGCTTTTGCTTCAAAAGATTTTCCAAAATAGTCATTTGGAATTCACATCGAAGGAATATTTTTTTAGTCAATTAGTCGATTTTCTTGTGATCAGTGTGATGTTAGAAACAAATTGAGTTTTCCTGGAGGGGGCAGAGGGGGCTATGTACGGCCCTGTAAAATCTCCACAGTACTTTTTATAAGAAAAGTAACGGGACAAGATAGGAGAATTTGTTCTTTGATATTAGAGGTCCTGTATTAAGCGGTATTAGCTAAGCAGTACTAGCTAACCTTCATGAATGGCTCAATGTAAATAAGCTCAGCCTGAATATTGCCAAAACGGAATTAATGTTAATAGGCTCACGGCAGAGACTGGCTAGTACTACAAGTGGCCATTCACTTACTGTACAAATTGAAGGTCACGAAATTGATAGAGTGCCCCACACCAAATCCTTAGGACTTTACATCGATCAAAATCTTTCGTGGTCCAAACATGTTAATAAGACTGCCAAGATTAACTCCTCTGGCATAGGTGCACTTAAAAAACCGAGGCCGTTCTTTTGCGACGATACAACAACAACAACAACAACAACAACAACAACAAGCTTTATTTGCATGACTATAACAAATACAGTATTGCAAAAGCTATTCATAGCTAATTATTGATTCGTTAACTAATTCTTAAGATAACTTAAAATAAAATAAAATAAAGTAACTGAAGTCTTTGCTTATTTTAAACTTTTCATACAGTAGAAGTAATCATTCCGGAGAGAAGTTTATCTCTCAATTCGAAGCACGAGGAAACAAATGAAATTAATTGAGTGTTTATAAAATAGTCTGTTGAGTTCATTATATGCGATAGTAAAGTTTCTTTTACTAATAGTCGTGTTCATGGAAGGCTAGGTTCTATTTTAGAAAAGAACATATCTCTTAAAGAAGAGTAACTTGGGCAATCTAATAAAAAATGAATTTCGTCTTCAATGGTTTTACGGTTGCAAACATTACACACCCTTTCATTACGGGGTATGTTGTCGTATCTTCCTGTTTCAATCAAAAGCTTGTGGCTGCTTATTCTTAGTTTCACTAATGCTTTCCTAGAAGCGTTTTTCCTTGTGAGATCTAGGTAAGTAGAGGGGCCAAAAGTTTTTTTGATTGTGTAATAAACGCTGAGTTTTTGTGAGTGTTGAAGGGTTTGGTGCCAATAAGAGATATATTTCTTTTTCATAAGATCTATATATTGTTTGATGTTATTTTCATTCAATGTGTAATAATTAAAGTTGGGGAAATTATCATGATTCACTCATCTTCATGAGACTGGAGTAAAAGCTAGTTTGACCGCTATAATTAGGGTCAACAGATATTCTTAGATTGTTTTGCTATAGAATGTTCATCCTTTCCTTGGAGGTAGTGTACGTGATTAAGTATCTTTTTATTTATGTCAACGATTAGAGGAAATCTGCCAAGTTCAGCTCTACATGCAACGTTGGATGACTTATTATGTACTTCCAAATAGCGTTTACAGAAATGTAAATGTGTTTTTTCAATTCTGGAGCCTTCCCACGACTTAAAATCTGATTTAACAAAGGCACCCCACACTTCACTACTGTAGTGGTTAGAATTGGCTGAATCATTGTGTCAAAAATTTTACATGCAAGTGAAGGTTTCAGTGTACTAAAATCAGTGTGTCGTCTTAGACTAAAGAAAGCATGAAGAGCTTTTTGTCGAAGATGTTCAAGCGAAAGTGTGAAATTTCCGGAAGACGGAATGCGAGTTCCTAAGTAAATGTAGTCTTGTACTATATCTATCAATTCATCGCCTATGTGAAAGGTATAATCGCATTTTTTTGTGCTTTTTTGAAAAATACAGCAATATTACTATATGGAGCCCTTATTGAACCATATTTTGATTATTTCTGTCCTGTGTGGGACGGTCTCAGCGACGAATTAGCTGAAAAATTACAAAAACTACAAACTCGCGCCATTCGGGTCATAATAAAGTCAGATTACTATTCTAGCGCTACCGCCCTACGCGGTAAGCTGGCACCGGGGATAATCTCTGTACCAGAAGGAAGAAGCAAAAATTGAAAATCATGTTTAAAACTTTAAATGATCAGTCTCCGGAGTACCTGAAAGGCCTATTTAAGCCCTTCAGCACGGACTATGGACTTACAAATAGTGACAACAAATTGGCTCTGCCTAAGCCTCGTCCCGATTTTTTGAAACGTAGTTTCTGCTACAGTGGAGCACATTTGTGGAACAGCCTTCCGTCTAACGTCAGAGCCATTAGATCTTTTACTAAGTTTAGAAATGTGATAGATCGCATTTTGTCCTCCTCGTACTCCCACACGGCAAACATGTAAATCAGTTTTAATTTGAAATTTTTGTCTTGTAACTGATGTTTTTACGGTGTCTAAATAAAGTTTATGTATGTGTGTATGTATGTATGTATGTATGTATGTATGTATGTATGTATGTATGTATGTATGTATGTATGTATGTACGTATGTAAGCGGTCACTTAGCCATTCCCCGAGGGTGACCGCTTAATACAGGTTCGACTGTATTTTAATAACTTCTCCACAGTACTTTTATAAGAAAAGTAACGGGACAAGATGGGAGAATTTGTTCTCTGATATTAGAGGTTAAAGGGTTAACTGAGATGAAAAACTGAACTACAACGTCGATCTGTACGGATGCCAAGCCTTGGGTAGAATGAACAATCACAATCATACATTGAGCGTTTTTCTTTTATGATACAAAATGAAAATAATGAAAAGATTCTCTTGTCGTTAAAGGAAGAGTTTCACGGTTCGGCGCATGTGCGAGCGATAACGTAAGCGCTGTCAAGCCAATTGTTTTTGGACCAATTAGAAGCGAGTACACAACACCGGCGGGATACGGCGGGCAAGTCTTCAGTATAACTTGCTGGCATAAAAATAAAACTGACATGACCGGCCAGTGTTTGAGTCACGTTTCAGAAAGAAACAAAAATGCTGTCCATGTAAAACACATGGGAATTTTTGCAGCGCCGCTTGGACATTCAAGAAATGCCAGAACTTATGCGAACGTATACGGTTTTATTTTAGTACAATGTCGATATCTCGCGGCATCGACCTTTTTTTATTACGCGCGGTTCGAAAAGCCGAGAAGTTCCCTAAATCCAGTATTTCATCAGCATTCAGTGATAAACTTACTATATAGTGTGTACACTCGATAACCTGATTTTATTAGACCAGCGAGAAGGCGAAGAACGAGAAATCCGCAAGCTTCAAGAAGCGATGCGACTGTTTAGTAACAACACTGAGCGTCCTTCCGAGATGCTGGAATGCATTTGGGAAAACTCTGCCATAGTGGCAAATCAAAACTGCGTTTGCCATTCGAAATGACCATAATTGTATAGATAAATGAATACCTTACAATAGATTTTGTAGTTTGCCGCAAATCTTTTGGATTTTTTTCTACTGCCCGCTATTCGAGCCCGCTAGTAGACTACAACTAAGTCGCACATTTGATCTCATATTTATTCGCTTCGCGTCTCACTGTTGTACAATTTTTTCCATCCAAAGGAAAACTCTGATGTTTGATGCTGTTTGTCCGTCGAATTCTCCGTTTTTGACAGTTGAATTCCATATGAACAAACAGTACGATTGAAATCTAGAAAATCCTCGCGAGTTCATCCAAAGCCAGGTTACTAAAACCTTTGCCATTTCCAGCGAAAGCAGATGTGCCGCGAAATCGTTGTCTATTTTAAACAGACTTATCCCTTTACCAATTTTCCAGGTTTGGTGGACGTATCTTGTTAACCGCACAGGACTCCACTCTGTCCGCTTAACTTCTGTGCTTCCAGAGAGTCCACAGAACGTCCCGTCGCCGGTCGGCCGCGCCATCGACAAAAATGTGGTTTTCGGATGCTAAAACACTTTTAACCTTACAAAAATCGAACTTATATTTACAACAGGAAACAAAGATTATAAAAAGTGAAGAACGAAGAGCGGATGATCCAAATTCGGGCGCGATTTCAACAGATTGTTCCACCACAAGGTCGCATCGAATTTAGTGTCGACCCGTAGAATTTATTTTTGAGCCGGTCTGCTCGCGCATGCGCTTGACCGTGAACTAATCACAAGTGTGTTTTTCCCCCTAGCTTTTCATACTTTTGATCATTGCCTGATCATTTTGTTGAAATAAACAACGAGGTATTTCTTTATTCATTTTGTGAGTTTTAGCATGTACCTCAAGACGTACCACTTGGAAGACAGCTGTTCATGTTATATGTAGATGCAACTCAATTTTAGACAGTCAGATGTGAGCGCTAGCCGAAAGGGGTTTGCCTAAAAATGGTCTAGGGGCCGGCTTTCCTCTCCCTCTTTGTCGGACTGAGCACAAGACCATCTCCGCTGGCATAAGAGACCTGCGGTGTCAGAGGTTTCTTTTGTCAGGACTGTTGTATTATTTCAGAATAAAAAGTAGCGAGATTAAAACATGACGTTTCGGCGACAACATGTAACATGATGATCACATTAACAGGATGATTACATTGACTTTCAGGCCTTCTTTGCGAAGAGAAATAAGCGCGCGGTCAGTGGATCAGCGATTAAGGCGATCGACAGAACGGTATCAGTTGTGACTTTGCTGGGGAGCGAATGGAGCTGACAGGAAAACAACTTAAAGGTCTCAGTAAGTCTTGAACAATCATGTTTTATTTTATGTTGTTTCTTTTAATTTCACTGTCGTGTTTGCTTTAGATCGAGAACGGAATATTTTCGAATTAGCGATGTCATTGATTATTGTAGCTGTGAAGTTGTTCGTTTCAA
This sequence comes from Pavona decussata, assembly GCF_977016875.1. Lineage (NCBI taxonomy): Eukaryota > Metazoa > Cnidaria > Anthozoa > Scleractinia > Agariciidae > Pavona > Pavona decussata. Next base: position 46,206 of record NW_028145785.1, read on the forward strand.
GAACCATCGCTTAACTTATGTTGTTATTGTCGCACTTCTTTGTGAGAAAACTTCTTTTCAGTTAAATACCGTAAGTTTACCTAGCTAATCAACACAATCAGACTTTCCGCGAATGCCTTAAGGTGGAGTTCCACTGTCGCGTAAATTTTACCTGCGTACAGACGTGAATTGAGCTGGCTTTACGTACGTAAATAAAATAAGACGCGATGTATGAGCGGCGGGCGTAAATGTAGAAAGTTGAATAGCATTCAACTTTTTACGTTTACGCACGCGACTGATACATCGCTTCTTATTTTATTTAGGTACGTAAAGCCAGCTCAATGCACATCTGTACGCACGTAAAATTTACGCGACAGTGGAAATCCACCTTTAAGAAGTTGAACAGCACTCAACTTTTTGCTCATACATCGCTTCTTACTCTATTTACGTACGTAAAAACCAGCTAAATTCACTTCTGTACGCACGTAAAATTTACGCGACAGTGGAAATCCACCTTTAGTTACTTTCTAGAATAGGCCTTATCACGGTTTTCGAGGCCATTTTGACGGGTAGGCAAACAGGCTTGAAATAACAGTGTTTGTATGGAAATCCGATGTCAAATAATTTTCATAAAACATCGCTTCTGAAAAATAACAGGCTTGAAATAACAGTGTTTGTATGGAAATCCGATGTCAAATAATTTCCATAAAACATCGCTTCTGAAAAATTCATGAATTGGAAACTTTTGGCACTAGAAAAAGGATTTTAAGAAAAAAATTGGAGGGATGTAACCGTGACGGAAAGCGTCCAGTCGTGTTTTGAACTTTCCATACATTTCCCTGTATTTTTTGACCGCTTAATACACAAAAACTTGCCTCTAAGACGTTTACGGTCTTTTTATGGAGTTAACATCTTGTTTAGCTTGAAGCAAATATTGTCTCTCATTTTAAAACTCAGTCTATGCACTGCTGCAAACAAAGGGAGAAACCTGACTGAGCCTCCACAATTCAAACGCACTATATCAGTGGAGCGAAGCATTTGCAAAAACACACTCGTTATTTAAATACCATTCAAGCCTTTTCAGTATTACTGTGACACGTTGGATAGCTCTATAACACGCTACAACGATTACTAGAGAACTAAAAATCCAAACACAACTGCTTGTGACAAACACTAATATCCGCGCCCGGCATTGCAGCAATTACAGAATGAAGCTCATTGCACGATACAAGCAATGATTAATTCCTGTCCTAACATTACCCAAATCTCAACAAGAAAGGCAGTTAAAACTATCAAGCACTTAAAAGAGCCAAGCCAAACCCAGCTGAAATGCCCTATGTGGTATAAGAACAACGTCGTTGAACACACGGAATAAGAGGTCATATTCAAAACGAAGAGAATTCAAAAGAGGAAACTGAAAAATCGTTAGGTGAAAATGACCTGTCCGATGATGAACATATGATGGTTAAATCCAAACCCGCTACAAATACTTGCGAGCAGCGCAGGCTTTTAAAACCAATTTATCCCTTTAAAAAAAAACCTACTTGTATAAGCTAGATTTAAAAAGGCTAAAACAAGCGCCAGAAAGTGACGTAGGCTTGTCAGTCTTTATTTACACACCCAATTCTAAACCATAGGCAGCCCAAACTGACAAAAACATTATTTTCATAAGAAAACTGGTTATTGGTACTGGCTTTTGCTTCAAAAGATTTTCCAAAATAGTCATTTGGAATTCACATCGAAGGAATATTTTTTTAGTCAATTAGTCGATTTTCTTGTGATCAGTGTGATGTTAGAAACAAATTGAGTTTTCCTGGAGGGGGCAGAGGGGGCTATGTACGGCCCTGTAAAATCTCCACAGTACTTTTTATAAGAAAAGTAACGGGACAAGATAGGAGAATTTGTTCTTTGATATTAGAGGTCCTGTATTAAGCGGTATTAGCTAAGCAGTACTAGCTAACCTTCATGAATGGCTCAATGTAAATAAGCTCAGCCTGAATATTGCCAAAACGGAATTAATGTTAATAGGCTCACGGCAGAGACTGGCTAGTACTACAAGTGGCCATTCACTTACTGTACAAATTGAAGGTCACGAAATTGATAGAGTGCCCCACACCAAATCCTTAGGACTTTACATCGATCAAAATCTTTCGTGGTCCAAACATGTTAATAAGACTGCCAAGATTAACTCCTCTGGCATAGGTGCACTTAAAAAACCGAGGCCGTTCTTTTGCGACGATACAACAACAACAACAACATCACTACAACAAGCTTTATTTGCATGACTATAACAAATACAGTATTGCAAAAGCTATTCATAGCTAATTATTGATTCGTTAACTAATTCTTAAGATAACTTAAAATAAAATAGAATAAAGTAACTGAAGTCTTTGCTTATTTTAAACTTTTCATACAGTAGAAGTAATCATTCCGGAGAGAAGTTTATCTCTCAATTCGAAGCACGAGGAAACAAATGAAATTAATTGAGTGTTTATAAAATAGTCTGTTGAGTTCATTATATGCGATAGTAAAGTTTCTTTTACTAATAGTCGTGTTCATGGAAGGCTAGGTTCTATTTTAGAAAAGAACATATCTCTTAAAGAAGAGTAACTTGGGCAATCTAATAAAAAATGAATTTCGTCTTCAATGGTTTTACGGTTGCAAACATTATACACCCTTTCATTACGGGGTATGTTGTCGTATCTTCCTGTTTCAATCAAAAGCTTGTGGCTGCTTATTCTTAGTTTCACTAATGCTTTCCTAGAAGCGTTTTTCCTTGTGAGATCAAGGTAAGTAGAGGGGCCAAAAGTTTTTTTGATTGTGTAATAAACGCTGAGTTTTTGTGAGTGTTGAAGGGTTTGGTGCCAATAAGAGATATATTTCTTTTTCATAAGATCTATATATTGTTTGATGTTATTTTCATTCAATGTGTAATAATTAAAGTTGGGGAAATTATCATGATTCACTCATCTTCATGAGACTGGAGTAAAAGCTAGTTTGACCGCTATAATTAGGGTCAACAGATATTCTTAGATTGTTTTGCTATAGAATGTTCATCCTTTCCTTGGAGGTAGTGTACGTGATTAAGTATCTTTTTATTTATGTCAACGATTAGAGGAAATCTGCCAAGTTCAGCTCTACATGCAACGTTGGATGACTTATTATGTACTTCCAAATAGCGTTTACAGAAATGTAAATGTGTTTTTTCAATTCTGGAGCCTTCCCACGACTTAAAATCTGATTTAACAAAGGCACCCCACACTTCACTATTGTAGTGGTTAGAATTGGCTGAATCATTGTGTCAAAAATTTTACATGCAAGTGAAGGTTTCAGTGTACTAAAATCAGTGTGTCGTCTTAGACTAAAGAAAGCATGAAGAGCTTTTTGTCGAAGATGTTCAAGCGAAAGTGTGAAATTTCCGGAAGACGGAATGCGAGTTCCTAAGTAAATGTAGTCTTGTACTATATCTATCAATTCATCGCCTATGTGAAAGGTATAATCGCATTTTTTGTGCTTTTTTGAAAAATACAGCAATATTACTATATGGAGCCCTTATTGAACCATATTTTGATTATTTCTGTCCTGTGTGGGACGGTCTCAGCGACGAATTAGCTGAAAAATTACAAAAACTACAAACTCGCGCCATTCGGGTCATAATAAAGTCAGATTACCATTCTAGCGCTACCGCCCTACGCGGTAAGCTGGCACCGGGGATAATCTCTGTACCAGAAGGAAGAAGCAAAAATTGAAAATCATGTTTAAAACTTTAAATGATCAGCCTCCGGAGTACCTGAAAGGCCTATTTAAGCCCTTCAGCACGGACTATGGACTTACAAATAGTGACAACAAATTGGCTCTGCCTAAGCCTCGTACCGATTTTTTGAAACGTAGTTTCTGCTACAGTGGAGCACATTTGTGGAACAGCCTTCCGTCTAACGTCAGAGCCATTAGATCTTTTACTAATTTTAGAAATGTGATAGATCGCCAATTGTCCTCCTCGTACTCCCACACGGCAAACATGTAAATCAGTTTTAATGTTAAATTTTTGTCTTGTAACTGATGTTTTTACCGTGTCTAAATAAAGTTTATGTATGTGTGTATGTATGTATGTATGTATGTATGTATGTATGTATGTATGTATGTACGTATGTAAGCGGTCACTTAGCCATTCCCCGAGGGTGACCGCTTAATACAGGTTCGACTGTATTTTAATAACTTCTCCACAGTACTTTTATAAGAAAAGTAACGGGACAAGATGGGAGAATTTGTTCTCTGATATTAGAGGTTAAAGGGTTAACTGAGATGAAAAACTGAACTACAACGTCGATCTGTACGGATGCCAAGCCTTGGGTAGAATGAACAATCACAATCATACATTGAGCGTTTTTCTTTTATGATACAAAATGAAAATAATGAAAAGATTCTCTTGTCGTTAAAGGAAGAGTTTCACGGTTCGGCGCATGTGCGAGCGATAACGTAAGCGCTGTCAAGCCAATTGTTTTTGGACCAATTAGAAGCGAGTACACAACACCGGCGGGATACGGCGGGCAAGTCTTCACATATAACTTGCTGGCATAAAAATAAAACTGACATGACCGGCCAGTGTTTTGGTCACGTTTCAGAAAGAAACAAAAATGCTGTCCATGTAAAACACATGGGAATTTTTGCAGCGCCGCTTGGACATTCAAGAAATGCCAGAACTTATGCGAACGTATACGGTTTTATTTTAGTACAATGTCGATATCTCGCGGCATCGACCTTTTTTTATTACGCGCGGTTCGAAAAGCCGAGAAGTTCCCTAAATCCAGTATTTCATCAGCATTCAGTGATAAACTTACTATATAGTGTGTATACTCGATAACCTGATTTTATTAGACCAGCGAGAAGGCGAAGAACGAGAAATCCGCAAGCTTCAAGAAGCGATGCGACTGTTTAGTAACAACACTGAGCGTCCTTCCGAGATGCTGGAATGAATTTGGGAAAACTCTGCCATAGTGGCAAATCAAAACTGCGTTTGCCATTCGAAATGACCATAATTGTATAGATAAATGAATACCTTACAATAGATTTTGTAGTTTGCCGCAAATCTTTTGGATTTTTTTCTACTGCCCGCTATTCGAGCCCGCTAGTAGACTACAACTAACTCGAACATTTGATCTCATATTTATTCGCTTCGCGTCTCACTGTTGTACAATTTTCTCCATCCAAAGCAAAACACTGATGTTTGATGCTTTTTGTCCGTCGAATTCTCCGTTTTTGACAGTTGAATTCCATATGAACAAACAGTACGATTGAAATCTAGAAAATCCTCGCGAGTTCATCCAAAGCCAGGTTACTAAAACCTTTGCCATTTCCAGCGAAAGCAGATGTGCCGCGAAATGGTTGTCTATTTTAAACAGACTTATCCCTTTACCAATTTTCCAGGTTTGGTGGACGTATCTTGTTAACCGCACAGGATTTCTACATCCACTCCACTCTGTCCGCTTAACTTCTGTGCTTCCAGACAGTCCACAGAACGTCCCGTCGACGGTCGGCCGCGCCATCGACAAAAAGGTGGTTTTCGGATGCTAAAACACTTTTAACCTTACAACAATCGAACTTATATTTACAACAGGAAACAAAGATTATAAAAAGTGAAGAACGAAGAGCGGATGATCCAAATTCGGGCGCGATTTCAACAGATTGTTCCACCACAAGGTCGCTTCGAATTTAGTGTCGACCCGTAGAATTTATTTTTGAGCCGGTCTGCTCGCGCTTACGCTTGACCGTGAACTAATCACAAGTGTGTTTTTCCCCCTAGCTTTTCATACTTTTGATCATTGCCTGATCATTTTGTTGAAATAAACAACGAGGTGTTTCTTTATTCATTTTGTGAGTTTTAGCATGTACCTCAAGACGTACCACTTGGAAGACAGCTGTTCATGTTATATGTAGATGCAACTCAATTTTAGACAGTCAGATGTGAGCGCTAGCCGAAAGGGGTTTGCCTAAAAAAGGTCTAGGGGCCGGCTTTCCTCTCCCTCTTTGTCGGACTGAGCACAAGACCATCTCCGCTGGCATAAGAGACCTGCGGTGTCAGAGGTTTCTTTTGTCAGGACTGTTGTATTATTTCAGAATAAAAAGTAGCGAGATTAAAACATGACGTTTCGGCGACAACATATAACATGATGATCACATTAAGAGGATGATTACATTGACTTTCAGGCCTTCTTCGCGAAGAGAAATAAGCGCGCGGTCAGTGGATCAGCGATTTAGGCGATCGACAGAACGGTATCAGTTGTGACTTTGCAGAGTCACCTGTTATGCTATCAAACAGGCCAGGGTCTGGCGTTGAGAACCGATGCCATTAGAGGGTTTAGGAGTGCAAAGCTGGAGAGGGGGAGGGGTGGGTATGAAATGGCTTGTTGTGTTGTCTCGACTGAATATTTTTGATATGCCATTCTCCACTCAAGGAGACTTCTTTTTGTGGTCTCTAAAGAAAATGTCGGTTTCTTTTAGGGTGAAAGATCAATGTCAGGCAGCCTCTCACGGTCCAGTATATTCTGGGGTAGCTGAAGCAGAAGTCCAGCCAGCGGTGGGTGTTAGGGGAAGGGTAACTGCTAAATGTGGCCCTTTGAGTTTGTGGCCACCTGTTGGAAAATCAGCTCAGATAGCAAAAGGTAATATTTCTCCAGTGGCTACCCCTTGCTGCAGCTGACTGCTTTCCCTGTGCATCGACACCAGCCAGAGGCCGCTTGCATCAAGCCGGATAATTTGGGCTTGCTAATTAGCGAAGAGAAATATATCTCCAGTGGCTACCCTTTGCTGCAGCTGACTGCTTTCCCTGTGCATTGACACCAGCCAGAGGCCATTTGCATCAAGCCGGCTAATTTGGGCTTGCTATCTGAGCTGATTTTTCAGAAGGTGGCTAAGGTTTTCGTCTGCCTTTAGGCTAAAAACAGCCAAGAAACTTCGACGCCTTGCGCTGGAAAAAATTTGAGCGAGGGCAGAGTCACCTGCTATGCCATCAAACAGGCCAGGGTCTGGCCTTGAGAACCGATGCCATTAGAGGGGTCAGGAGTTTAAAGCTGGAGTGGGGGAAAGGTGGGTATGAAATGGCTTGTTGTGTTGTCCCGACTGAATTTTTTTGGTATGCCATTCTCCAGTCAAGGAGACTTCTTTTTGTGGTCTCTAAAGAGCATGTAGGTTTCTTTTAGGGTGAAAGATCAATGTCTTTAATAACACTCAGCATGCATTTGAATCTAATTGGTTAAATATTGCAGAAAGCCAATACATAACTGTAAATCACAAAACTTACGCACACATTAGTAAAACTTAAGTGAAAAATACTGATGTATTTGAATGTATAATAAAGCCTAAAATTTTCCCCAAAGTTAATGTTCACTTTACTTTTAAAGTACGATTAACTACAAAGAGGTCAACTCTGTTGCCTTTAACTATGGCTTAAACTCTTGTGAAAATTTTTCGGAGATCTCGGCGGCCAAAAACTCGGAGAGATTAGTGGCGAGATCTCGGTGAGATGAGAATTTCGGCGGCCAAAACGCGGCGAGGAATCCCTGGCGGGATCTCGCCGAGCGAGCATCCGTAGCGGTGTACTAAAAATTTGATCGTCAGACGTGAAAGTAAAGTTAAGATTTGAAATTTACGCTAGCTTTTTGGTTTGAAATTCTTAATCAGCGGAATAACATTGGAAGGATACTCATAACCGAACTACGTTCTCTAGACTCCGCTAAGCATTTTCCACAAAAAAGGGAATATATAACTTCTGTAAGTAAACAACAACTTACTTTCTACCGTATCATTTAAGTCATTACGGCTGGGAAATCTGGACAACCCGTGTAAAATATTTGTTGGGATCCCACCAGGGATCCCAGGTGGGATCCCCAGTGTGATCCCAGATGGGATCCCAGGTGCGATTTTGGAACGGGATCCCAAGTGGGATCCCAGGTGGGATAGGGAGGATCCCAGGTGGGATTTTAACTCTCCAAACATTTTCTATATATGTTTGGTTCACAGCGGGATCCCAAGTGGGATTAGAATCCCAGCTGGGATCCCGAGTGGGATCCCAAAAACAAGGCCTTGCCAGAATTTCCAAGGTGGGATCCCAGGTTAAATCCCGGGTGGTTTTCGCCGGTTACAAGTTACTCAGTCAGATCTTCAACAGTGTCCCCTGTGAGAGACCGGGGACCTGAATTTATTGCCAAGTGAAGTTCCTGCAAGTATTTTAAAAGATCTTTGTCAGATTACGTAAACCAGTCAAATGATCATTCAGATGAGATATCTCAGACATTAATTGCAAAGATCACAATAAATATTTAACAATTTACAAACTTCAACCAAATGTTGACATTATATCCACACAAAGATAACTAAATTATTTTATATTGCATCGTAATGGATACATTAAAAAACTTTAATAACACTCAGACTGCATTTGAATCTAATTGGTTAAATATTGCAGAAAGCCAATACATGGCTGTAAATCACAAAACTTACGCACACATGAGTAAAACTTAAGTGAAAGATACTGATGTATTTGAATGTATAATAAAGCCAAAAATTTTCCCCAAAGTTAATGTTCACTTTACTTGTAAAGTACGGTTAACTACAAAGATGTCAACTCTGTTGCCTTTAACTATGGCTTAAACTCTTGTGAAAATTTTTCGGAGATCTCGGCGCGTTTTTGGCCGCCGAGATTTTCATCTCGCCGCGATCTCGACCGAGAAACCTCCCCACTATTAAAACTCGGTGCGTTTTTGGCCGCCGAGATAAAATGGAGATGATTAAAATTTCGGCGGACAAAAATGCGCCGAGATTAGTGGCGAGATCTCGGCGAGATGAAAATCACGGCGGCCAAAAACGCGCCGAGATCTCGCCAAATCTCGGCGACCAAAAACGCGGAGAGATTAGTGGCGAGATCTCGGTGAGATGAGAATTTCGGCGGCCAAAACGCGGCGAGGAATCCCTGGCGGGATCTCGCCGAGCGAGCATCCGCAGCGTTGTACTGAAAATTTGATCGTCAGACGTGAAATTAAAGTTAAGATTTGAAATTTACGCTAGCTTTTTGGTTTGAAATTCTTAATCAGCGGAATAACATTGGAAGGATACTGATAATCGAACTACGTTTTCTAGACTCCGCTAAGCATTTTCCACGAAAAAGTGAATATATAACTTCTGTAAGTAAACAACCACTTACTTTCTACCGTATCATTTAAGTCATTACGGCTGGGAAATCTGGACAACCCGTGTAAAATATTTGTTGGGATCCCACCAGGGATCCCAGGTGGGATCCCGAGTGGGATCCCAGGTGGGATTTTGGAACGGGATCCCAGGTGGGATAGGGAGGATCCCAGGTGGGATTTTAACTCTCCAAACATTTTCTATATATGTTTGGTTCGCAGCGGGATCCCAAGTGGGATTGGAATCCCAGCTGGGATCCCGAGTGGGATCCCAAAAACGAGGCGTTGCCAGAATTTCCAAGGTGGGATCCCAGGTTAAATCCCGGGTGGTTTTCGCCGGTTACAAGTTACTCAGTCAGATCTTTTACAGTGTCCCCTGTGAGAGACCGGGGACCTGAATTTATTGCCAAGTGAAGTTCCTGCAAGTATTTTAAAAGATCTTTGTCAGATTACGTAAACCAGTCAAATGATCATTCAGATGAGATATCTCAGACATTAATTGCAAAGATCACAATAAATATTTAACAATTTACAAACTTCAACCAAATGTTGACATTATATCCACACAAAGATAACTAAATTATTTTATATTGCATCGTAATGGATACATTAAAAAACTTTAATAACACTCAGACTGCATTTGAATCTAATTGGTTAAATATTGCAGAAAGCCAATACATGGCTGTAAATCACAAAACTTACGCACACATGAGTAAAACTTAAGTGAAAGATACTGATGTATTTGAATGTATAATAAAGCCAAAAATTTTCCCCAAAGTTAATGTTCACTTTACTTGTAAAGTACGGTTAACTACAAAGATGTCAACTCTGTTGCCTTTAACTATGGCTTAAACTCTTGTGAAAATTTTTCGGAGATCTCGGCGCGTTTTTGGCCGCCGAGATTTTCATCTCGCCGCGATCTCGACCGAGAAACCTCCCCACTATTAAATCTCGGTGCGTTTTTGGCCGCCGAGATAAAATGGAGATGATTAAAATTTCGGCGGACAAAAATGCGCCGAGATTAGTGGCGAGATCTCGGCGAGATGAAAATCACGGCGGCCAAAAACGCGCCGAGATCTCGCCAAATCTCGGCGACCAAAAACGCGGAGAGATTAGTGGCGAGATCTCGGTGAGATGAGAATTTCGGCGGCCAAAACGCGGCGAGGAATCCCTGGCGGGATCTCGCCGAGCGAGCATCCGCAGCGTTGTACTGAAAATTTGATCGTCAGACGTGAAATTAAAGTTAAGATTTGAAATTTACGCTAGCTTTTTGGTTTGAAATTCTTAATCAGCGGAATAACATTGGAAGGATACTGATAATCGAACTACGTTTTCTAGACTCCGCTAAGCATTTTCCACGAAAAAGTGAATATATAACTTCTGTAAGTAAACAACCACTTACTTTCTACCGTATCATTTAAATCATTACGGCTGGGAAATCTGGACAACCCGTGTAAAATATTTGTTGGGATCCCACCAGGATCCCAGGTGGGATCCCGAGTGGGATCCCAGATGGGATCCCAGGTGGGATAGGGAGGATCCCAGGTGGGATTTTAACTCTCCAAACATTTTCTATATATGTTTGGTTCGCAGCGGGATCCCAAGTGGGATTGGAATCCCAGCTGGGATCCCGAGTGGGATCCCAAAAACGAGGCGTTGCCAGAATTTCCAAGGTGGGATCCCAGGTTAAATCCCGGGTGGTTTTCGCCGGTTACGAGTTACTCCGTCAGATCTGCAACAGTGTCCTCTGTGAGAGACCGGGGACCTGAATTAATTGCCAAGTGAAGTTCCTGCTAGTATTTTAAAAGATCTTTGTCAGATTACGCAAACTAGTCAAACGATCATTCAGATGAGATATCTCAGACATTTATTGCAAAGATCACAATAAATATTTAACAATTTACAAATTTCAACCAAATGTTGACATTATATCCACACAAAGATAACTAAATTATTTTATATTGCATCGTAATGGATACATTAAAAAACTTTAATAACACTCAGCATGCATTTGAATCTAACTGGTTAAATATTGCAGAAAGCCAATACATGGCTGTAAATCACAAAACTTACGCACACATGAGTAAAACTTAAGTGAAAGATACTGATGTATTTGAATGTATAATAAAGCCTAAAATTTTCCCAAAAGTTAATGTTCACTTTACTTTTAAAGTACAATTAACTACAAAGAGGTCAACTCTGTTGCCTTTAACTATGGCTTAAACTCTTGTGAAAATTTTTCGGAGATCTCGGCGCGTTTTTGGCCGCCGAGATTTTCATCTCGCCGCGATCTCGGCCGAGAAACCTCCTCACTATTTAATTTCGGCGCGTTTTTGGCCGCCGAGATGGAGATGATTAAAATTTCGGCGGACAAAAATGCGCCGAGATTAGTGGCGAGATCTCGGCGAAATGAAAATCACGGCGGCCAAAAACGCGCCGAGATCTCGCCAAATCTCGGCGGCAAAAAACGCGGAGAGATTAGTGGCGAGATCTCGGTGAGATGAGATTTTCGGCGGCCAAAACGCGGCGAGGAATCCCTGGCGGGATCTCGCCGAGCGAGCATCCGCAGCGGTGTACTAAAAATTTGATCGTCAGACGTGAAAGTAAAGTTAAGATTTGAAATTTACGCTAGCTTTTTGGTTTGAAATTCTTAATCAGCGGAATAACATTGGAAGGATACTCATAACCGAACTACGTTCTCTAGACTCCGCTAAGCATTTTCCACAAAAAAGGGAATATATAACTTCTGTAAGTAAACAACAACTTACTTTCTACCGTATCATTTAAGTCATTACGGCTGGGAAATCTGGACAACCCGTGTAAAATATTTGTTGGGATCCCACCAGGGATCCCAGGTGGGATCCCCAGTGTGATCCCAGATGGGATCCCAGGTGCGATTTTGGAACGGGATCCCAAGTGGGATCCCAGGTGGGATAGGGAGGATCCCAGGTGGGATTTTAACTCTCCAAACATTTTCTATATATGTTTGGTTCACAGCGGGATCCCAAGTGGGATTAGAATCCCAGCTGGGATCCCGAGTGGGATCCCAAAAACAAGGCCTTGCCAGAATTTCCAAGGTGGGATCCCAGGTTAAATCCCGGGTGGTTTTCGCCGGTTACAAGTTACTCAGTCAGATCTTTTACAGTGTCCCCTGTGAGAGACCGGGGACCTGAATTTATTGCCAAGTGAAGTTCCTGCAAGTATTTTAAAAGATCTTTGTCAGATTACGTAAACCAGTCAAATGATCATTCAGATGAGATATCTCAGACATTAATTGCAAAGATCACAATAAATATTTAACAATTTACAAACTTCAACCAAATGTTGACATTATATCCACACAAAGATAACTAAATTATTTTATATTGCATCGTAATGGATACATTAAAAAACTTTAATAACACTCAGACTGCATTTGAATCTAATTGGTTAAATATTGCAGAAAGCCAATACATGGCTGTAAATCACAAAACTTACGCACACATGAGTAAAACTTAAGTGAAAGATACTGATGTATTTGAATGTATAATAAAGCCAAAAATTTTCCCCAAAGTTAATGTTCACTTTACTTGTAAAGTACGGTTAACTACAAAGATGTCAACTCTGTTGCCTTTAACTATGGCTTAAACTCTTGTGAAAATTTTTCGGAGATCTCGGCGCGTTTTTGGCCGCCGAGATTTTCATCTCGCCGCGATCTCGACCGAGAAACCTCCCCACTATTAAAACTCGGTGCGTTTTTGGCCGCCGAGATAAAATGGAGATGATTAAAATTTCGGCGGACAAAAATGCGCCGAGATTAGTGGCGAGATCTCGGCGAGATGAAAATCACGGCGGCCAAAAACGCGCCGAGATCTCGCCAAATCTCGGCGACCAAAAACGCGGAGAGATTAGTGGCGAGATCTCGGTGAGATGAGAATTTCGGCGGCCAAAACGCGGCGAGGAATCCCTGGCGGGATCTCGCCGAGCGAGCATCCGCAGCGTTGTACTGAAAATTTGATCGTCAGACGTGAAATTAAAGTTAAGATTTGAAATTTACGCTAGCTTTTTGGTTTGAAATTCTTAATCAGCGGAATAACATTGGAAGGATACTGATAATCGAACTACGTTTTCTAGACTCCGCTAAGCATTTTCCACGAAAAAGTGAATATATAACTTCTGTAAGTAAACAACCACTTACTTTCTACCGTATCATTTAAGTCATTACGGCTGGGAAATCTGGACAACCCGTGTAAAATATTTGTTGGGATCCCACCAGGGATCCCAGGTGGGATCCCGAGTGGGATCCCAGGTGGGATTTTGGAACGGGATCCCAGGTGGGATAGGGAGGATCCCAGGTGGGATTTTAACTCTCCAAACATTTTCTATATATGTTTGGTTCGCAGCGGGATCCCAAGTGGGATTGGAATCCCAGCTGGGATCCCGAGTGGGATCCCAAAAACGAGGCGTTGCCAGAATTTCCAAGGTGGGATCCCAGGTTAAATCCCGGGTGGTTTTCGCCGGTTACAAGTTACTCAGTCAGATCTTTTACAGTGTCCCCTGTGAGAGACCGGGGACCTGAATTTATTGCCAAGTGAAGTTCCTGCAAGTATTTTAAAAGATCTTTGTCAGATTACGTAAACCAGTCAAATGATCATTCAGATGAGATATCTCAGACATTAATTGCAAAGATCACAATAAATATTTAACAATTTACAAACTTCAACCAAATGTTGACATTATATCCACACAAAGATAACTAAATTATTTTATATTGCATCGTAATGGATACATTAAAAAACTTTAATAACACTCAGACTGCATTTGAATCTAATTGGTTAAATATTGCAGAAAGCCAATACATGGCTGTAAATCACAAAACTTACGCACACATGAGTAAAACTTAAGTGAAAGATACTGATGTATTTGAATGTATAATAAAGCCAAAAATTTTCCCCAAAGTTAATGTTCACTTTACTTGTAAAGTACGGTTAACTACAAAGATGTCAACTCTGTTGCCTTTAACTATGGCTTAAACTCTTGTGAAAATTTTTCGGAGATCTCGGCGCGTTTTTGGCCGCCGAGATTTTCATCTCGCCGCGATCTCGACCGAGAAACCTCCCCACTATTAAATCTCGGTGCGTTTTTGGCCGCCGAGATAAAATGGAGATGATTAAAATTTCGGCGGACAAAAATGCGCCGAGATTAGTGGCGAGATCTCGGCGAGATGAAAATCACGGCGGCCAAAAACGCGCCGAGATCTCGCCAAATCTCGGCGACCAAAAACGCGGAGAGATTAGTGGCGAGATCTCGGTGAGATGAGAATTTCGGCGGCCAAAACGCGGCGAGGAATCCCTGGCGGGATCTCGCCGAGCGAGCATCCGCAGCGTTGTACTGAAAATTTGATCGTCAGACGTGAAATTAAAGTTAAGATTTGAAATTTACGCTAGCTTTTTGGTTTGAAATTCTTAATCAGCGGAATAACATTGGAAGGATACTGATAATCGAACTACGTTTTCTAGACTCCGCTAAGCATTTTCCACGAAAAAGTGAATATATAACTTCTGTAAGTAAACAACCACTTACTTTCTACCGTATCATTTAAATCATTACGGCTGGGAAATCTGGACAACCCGTGTAAAATATTTGTTGGGATCCCACCAGGATCCCAGGTGGGATCCCGAGTGGGATCCCAGATGGGATCCCAGGTGGGATAGGGAGGATCCCAGGTGGGATTTTAACTCTCCAAACATTTTCTATATATGTTTGGTTCGCAGCGGGATCCCAAGTGGGATTGGAATCCCAGCTGGGATCCCGAGTGGGATCCCAAAAACGAGGCGTTGCCAGAATTTCCAAGGTGGGATCCCAGGTTAAATCCCGGGTGGTTTTCGCCGGTTACGAGTTACTCCGTCAGATCTGCAACAGTGTCCTCTGTGAGAGACCGGGGACCTGAATTAATTGCCAAGTGAAGTTCCTGCTAGTATTTTAAAAGATCTTTGTCAGATTACGCAAACTAGTCAAACGATCATTCAGATGAGATATCTCAGACATTTATTGCAAAGATCACAATAAATATTTAACAATTTACAAATTTCAACCAAATGTTGACATTATATCCACACAAAGATAACTAAATTATTTTATATTGCATCGTAATGGATACATTAAAAAACTTTAATAACACTCAGCATGCATTTGAATCTAACTGGTTAAATATTGCAGAAAGCCAATACATGGCTGTAAATCACAAAACTTACGCACACATGAGTAAAACTTAAGTGAAAGATACTGATGTATTTGAATGTATAATAAAGCCTAAAATTTTCCCAAAAGTTAATGTTCACTTTACTTTTAAAGTACAATTAACTACAAAGAGGTCAACTCTGTTGCCTTTAACTATGGCTTAAACTCTTGTGAAAATTTTTCGGAGATCTCGGCGCGTTTTTGGCCGCCGAGATTTTCATCTCGCCGCGATCTCGGCCGAGAAACCTCCTCACTATTTAATTTCGGCGCGTTTTTGGCCGCCGAGATGGAGATGATTAAAATTTCGGCGGACAAAAATGCGCCGAGATTAGTGGCGAGATCTCGGCGAAATGAAAATCACGGCGGCCAAAAACGCGCCGAGATCTCGCCAAATCTCGGCGGCCAAAAACGCGGAGAGATTAGTGGCGAGATCTCGGTGAGATGAGATTTTCGGCGGCCAAAACGCGGCGAGGAATCCCTGGCGGGATCTCGCCGAGCGAGCATCCGCAGCGGTGTACTAAAAATTTGATCGTCAGACGTGAAAGTAAAGTTAAGATTTGAAATTTACGCTAGCTTTTTGGTTTGAAATTCTTAATCAGCGGAATAACATTGGAAGGATACTCATAACCGAACTACGTTCTCTAGACTCCGCTAAGCATTTTCCACAAAAAAGGGAATATATAACTTCTGTAAGTAAACAACAACTTACTTTCTACCGTATCATTTAAGTCATTACGGCTGGGAAATCTGGACAACCCGTGTAAAATATTTGTTGGGATCCCACCAGGGATCCCAGGTGGGATCCCCAGTGTGATCCCAGATGGGATCCCAGGTGCGATTTTGGAACGGGATCCCAAGTGGGATCCCAGGTGGGATAGGGAGGATCCCAGGTGGGATTTTAACTCTCCAAACATTTTCTATATATGTTTGGTTCACAGCGGGATCCCAAGTGGGATTAGAATCCCAGCTGGGATCCCGAGTGGGATCCCAAAAACAAGGCCTTGCCAGAATTTCCAAGGTGGGATCCCAGGTTAAATCCCGGGTGGTTTTCGCCGGTTACAAGTTACTCAGTCAGATCTTTTACAGTGTCCCCTGTGAGAGACCGGGGACCTGAATTTATTGCCAAGTGAAGTTCCTGCAAGTATTTTAAAAGATCTTTGTCAGATTACGTAAACCAGTCAAATGATCATTCAGATGAGATATCTCAGACATTAATTGCAAAGATCACAATAAATATTTAACAATTTACAAACTTCAACCAAATGTTGACATTATATCCACACAAAGATAACTAAATTATTTTATATTGCATCGTAATGGATACATTAAAAAACTTTAATAACACTCAGACTGCATTTGAATCTAATTGGTTAAATATTGCAGAAAGCCAATACATGGCTGTAAATCACAAAACTTACGCACACATGAGTAAAACTTAAGTGAAAGATACTGATGTATTTGAATGTATAATAAAGCCAAAAATTTTCCCCAAAGTTAATGTTCACTTTACTTGTAAAGTACGGTTAACTACAAAGATGTCAACTCTGTTGCCTTTAACTATGGCTTAAACTCTTGTGAAAATTTTTCGGAGATCTCGGCGCGTTTTTGGCCGCCGAGATTTTCATCTCGCCGCGATCTCGACCGAGAAACCTCCCCACTATTAAATCTCGGTGCGTTTTTGGCCGCCGAGATAAAATGGAGATGATTAAAATTTCGGCGGACAAAAATGCGCCGAGATTAGTGGCGAGATCTCGGCGAGATGAAAATCACGGCGGCCAAAAACGCGCCGAGATCTCGCCAAATCTCGGCGGCCAAAAACGCGGAGAGATTAGTGGCGAGATCTCGGTGAGATGAGAATTTCGGCGGCCAAAACGCGGCGAGGAATCCCTGGCGGGATCTCGCCGAGCGAGCATCCGCAGCGTTGTACTGAAAATTTGATCGTCAGACGTGAAATTAAAGTTAAGATTTGAAATTTACGCTAGCTTTTTGGTTTGAAATTCTTAATCAGCGGAATAACATTGGAAGGATACTGATAATCGAACTACGTTTTCTAGACTCCGCTAAGCATTTTCCACGAAAAAGTGAATATATAACTTCTGTAAGTAAACAACCACTTACTTTCTACCGTATCATTTAAATCATTACGGCTGGGAAATCTGGACAACCCGTGTAAAATATTTGTTGGGATCCCACCAGGATCCCAGGTGGGATCCCGAGTGGGATCCCAGATGGGATCCCAGGTGGGATAGGGAGGATCCCAGGTGGGATTTTAACTCTCCAAACATTTTCTATATATGTTTGGTTCGCAGCGGGATCCCAAGTGGGATTGGAATCCCAGCTGGGATCCCGAGTGGGATCCCAAAAACGAGGCGTTGCCAGAATTTCCAAGGTGGGATCCCAGGTTAAATCCCGGGTGGTTTTCGCCGGTTACGAGTTACTCCGTCAGATCTGCAACAGTGTCCTCTGTGAGAGACCGGGGACCTGAATTAATTGCCAAGTGAAGTTCCTGCTAGTATTTTAAAAGATCTTTGTCAGATTACGCAAACTAGTCAAACGATCATTCAGATGAGATATCTCAGACATTTATTGCAAAGATCACAATAAATATTTAACAATTTACAAATTTCAACCAAATGTTGACATTATATCCACACAAAGATAACTAAATTATTTTATATTGCATCGTAATGGATACATTAAAAAACTTTAATAACACTCAGCATGCATTTGAATCTAACTGGTTAAATATTGCAGAAAGCCAATACATGGCTGTAAATCACAAAACTTACGCACACATGAGTAAAACTTAAGTGAAAGATACTGATGTATTTGAATGTATAATAAAGCCTAAAATTTTCCCAAAAGTTAATGTTCACTTTACTTTTAAAGTACAATTAACTACAAAGAGGTCAACTCTGTTGCCTTTAACTATGGCTTAAACTCTTGTGAAAATTTTTCGGAGATCTCGGCGCGTTTTTGGCCGCCGAGATTTTCATCTCGCCGCGATCTCGGCCGAGAAACCTCCTCACTATTTAATTTCGGCGCGTTTTTGGCCGCCGAGATGGAGATGATTAAAATTTCGGCGGACAAAAATGCGCCGAGATTAGTGGCGAGATCTCGGCGAAATGAAAATCACGGCGGCCAAAAACGCGCCGAGATCTCGCCAAATCTCGGCGGCCAAAAACGCGGAGAGATTAGTGGCGAGATCTCGGTGAGATGAGATTTTCGGCGGCCAAAACGCGGCGAGGAATCCCTGGCGGGATCTCGCCGAGCGAGCATCCGCAGCGGTGTACTAAAAATTTGATCGTCAGACGTGAAAGTAAAGTTAAGATTTGAAATTTACGCTAGCTTTTTGGTTTGAAATTCTTAATCAGCGGAATAACATTGGAAGGATACTCATAACCGAACTACGTTCTCTAGACTCCGCTAAGCATTTTCCACAAAAAAGGGAATATATAACTTCTGTAAGTAAACAACAACTTACTTTCTACCGTATCATTTAAGTCATTACGGCTGGGAAATCTGGACAACCCGTGTAAAATATTTGTTGGGATCCCACCAGGGATCCCAGGTGGGATCCCCAGTGTGATCCCAGATGGGATCCCAGGTGCGATTTTGGAACGGGATCCCAAGTGGGATCCCAGGTGGGATAGGGAGGATCCCAGGTGGGATTTTAACTCTCCAAACATTTTCTATATATGTTTGGTTCACAGCGGGATCCCAAGTGGGATTAGAATCCCAGCTGGGATCCCGAGTGGGATCCCAAAAACAAGGCCTTGCCAGAATTTCCAAGGTGGGATCCCAGGTTAAATCCCGGGTGGTTTTCGCCGGTTACAAGTTACTCAGTCAGATCTTTTACAGTGTCCCCTGTGAGAGACCGGGGACCTGAATTTATTGCCAAGTGAAGTTCCTGCAAGTATTTTAAAAGATCTTTGTCAGATTACGTAAACCAGTCAAATGATCATTCAGATGAGATATCTCAGACATTAATTGCAAAGATCACAATAAATATTTAACAATTTACAAACTTCAACCAAATGTTGACATTATATCCACACAAAGATAACTAAATTATTTTATATTGCATCGTAATGGATACATTAAAAAACTTTAATAACACTCAGACTGCATTTGAATCTAATTGGTTAAATATTGCAGAAAGCCAATACATGGCTGTAAATCACAAAACTTACGCACACATGAGTAAAACTTAAGTGAAAGATACTGATGTATTTGAATGTATAATAAAGCCAAAAATTTTCCCCAAAGTTAATGTTCACTTTACTTGTAAA
The DNA here is from genome assembly GCF_977016875.1 of Pavona decussata. Taxonomy (NCBI): domain Eukaryota; kingdom Metazoa; phylum Cnidaria; class Anthozoa; order Scleractinia; family Agariciidae; genus Pavona; species Pavona decussata. Next base: position 65,875 of record NW_028145785.1, read on the forward strand.
GTACGGTTAACTACAAAGATGTCAACTCTGTTGCCTTTAACTATGGCTTAAACTCTTGTGAAAATTTTTCGGAGATCTCGGCGCGTTTTTGGCCGCCGAGATTTTCATCTCGCCGCGATCTCGACCGAGAAACCTCCCCACTATTAAATCTCGGTGCGTTTTTGGCCGCCGAGATAAAATGGAGATGATTAAAATTTCGGCGGACAAAAATGCGCCGAGATTAGTGGCGAGATCTCGGCGAGATGAAAATCACGGCGGCCAAAAACGCGCCGAGATCTCGCCAAATCTCGGCGGCCAAAAACGCGGAGAGATTAGTGGCGAGATCTCGGTGAGATGAGAATTTCGGCGGCCAAAACGCGGCGAGGAATCCCTGGCGGGATCTCGCCGAGCGAGCATCCGCAGCGTTGTACTGAAAATTTGATCGTCAGACGTGAAATTAAAGTTAAGATTTGAAATTTACGCTAGCTTTTTGGTTTGAAATTCTTAATCAGCGGAATAACATTGGAAGGATACTGATAATCGAACTACGTTTTCTAGACTCCGCTAAGCATTTTCCACGAAAAAGTGAATATATAACTTCTGTAAGTAAACAACCACTTACTTTCTACCGTATCATTTAAATCATTACGGCTGGGAAATCTGGACAACCCGTGTAAAATATTTGTTGGGATCCCACCAGGATCCCAGGTGGGATCCCGAGTGGGATCCCAGATGGGATCCCAGGTGGGATAGGGAGGATCCCAGGTGGGATTTTAACTCTCCAAACATTTTCTATATATGTTTGGTTCGCAGCGGGATCCCAAGTGGGATTGGAATCCCAGCTGGGATCCCGAGTGGGATCCCAAAAACGAGGCGTTGCCAGAATTTCCAAGGTGGGATCCCAGGTTAAATCCCGGGTGGTTTTCGCCGGTTACGAGTTACTCCGTCAGATCTGCAACAGTGTCCTCTGTGAGAGACCGGGGACCTGAATTAATTGCCAAGTGAAGTTCCTGCTAGTATTTTAAAAGATCTTTGTCAGATTACGCAAACTAGTCAAACGATCATTCAGATGAGATATCTCAGACATTTATTGCAAAGATCACAATAAATATTTAACAATTTACAAATTTCAACCAAATGTTGACATTATATCCACACAAAGATAACTAAATTATTTTATATTGCATCGTAATGGATACATTAAAAAACTTTAATAACACTCAGCATGCATTTGAATCTAACTGGTTAAATATTGCAGAAAGCCAATACATGGCTGTAAATCACAAAACTTACGCACACATGAGTAAAACTTAAGTGAAAGATACTGATGTATTTGAATGTATAATAAAGCCTAAAATTTTCCCAAAAGTTAATGTTCACTTTACTTTTAAAGTACAATTAACTACAAAGAGGTCAACTCTGTTGCCTTTAACTATGGCTTAAACTCTTGTGAAAATTTTTCGGAGATCTCGGCGCGTTTTTGGCCGCCGAGATTTTCATCTCGCCGAGATGGAGATGATTAAAATCTCGGCGGCCAAAAATGCGCCGAGATTAGTGGCGAGATCTCAGCGAAATAAAAATCACGGCGGCCAAAAACGCGCCGAGATCTCGCCAAATCTCGGCGGCCAAAGACGCGGAGAGATTAGT
>NW_028145785.1:72500-97500 GCF_977016875.1 Pavona decussata
ATTCATTCACCAGGCTGGAAATATACCATCACATTTCTTTCATATACCACACGTTCGACATTCAAATCCTAGCAGTATGCAGGATGTTTGTCCCATGAACCTAGTTTAATGGCCTTAGCTCCCACGAGTCTCCTGTAGCTCAGTGGTAGAGTATCCGAACTAGTAATCGGAAGGTCTTAGGTACGACTCCTGATAGGAGCACTCGGATTTCTTTTTTCCAAGTATGCCTGTGTCATTTTCTAGAATAATCATCATTCTCATTCATTCACCAGGCTGGAAATATACCATCACATTTCTTTCATATTTGTATTGTATTTAAAAAATATCTACATCAAAAATACAACCATTTAAAACCATGCAGTTTTAAAAAACATGGAAATACATTTGAAATAGCCCTATTTTAATAAAACTCAGTTTAATTTTCATCACATACCTATTGGCTTTAATTTATTCACCCTCTCATTGTGTTTAACAACAGTTACCCTCTGAAAGTTGCGAGTTGTCGATGGTACCGATCAAATACATAAATACGTACAAATTAGAACCATTCACGAATGCTAAATATTGTGTAATAGACCGGTATACGGGTCTTTTTCTTCGCTCATCTTTCCAGCAAACTAATTTACAGCAGCCTTCTAAACGACTAAATATACGAGTGATACCGTATCAGTCATACATGCAGGATTGTAGGTTGTAGCATATGTCGCCTGATGTTCGATTCAGTTCTTTAACTCGACCCAAAGCGAAAAACCCTACAGGCTCCCTTTTTGCGTGTACACAACGATGCGCTGAAAAAACATTTCCAACCAGAACATGCACAGCTTCGGGAAATTAGCGTCATTTCTTTAAATTCCGTGACATGTGCGTGTCGGAATTTTATCTGAAAGGTCTCTTGAGACACCGAGGTTTTCATCTAATTGGCCAGCTGTCATGAAACTGTTTCAAAATATTTCAACCCGATCGAGTTACACAAATTGACCTGAAAATAAACTTGACCGTTGGTAATCTGACTTAGAAAAGCGGGAACATTTTCAATGCGAAGTATCTTCTCACATCAGTTTGGGAAACAGTTTTCATGAGGTCAATGTTTTGCTTTTCTGGAGTGGAGATCCGCACCCGTACGTTTTGTAAACAACGCTGTCAGACTGTTACTTCAGATTGTCTCCGGCTGCGTACTAGCCGCTTGCAAGTACATCGCTACAATACTCTGAGAGTCTGAGGACCTCTTAGGTTTGCTGTAAAATGCCGGAAAACTCGACTTCCAAGTTGTATTTTAGACATTTTTGCACAGGAAAAAGAACATCGAAGAACGTCCCAATTATTGAGGTGAGCAGCGCTATCATATATTTAAGCGTAATCACGACGATTTACTTCGAGAGTGATCGTTATCTTCTGTACCATAAAAATATTAGTTCACGTTAAACTTGACGTAGCTTAAATGTTGTAGTTCTCAACTTGACTTAAATGTATACTTTTATTCCACTGCATACTGAAAGACTGCGCTGTGTGTTGTTCAATTTTGTTATGTACATAGGAAAATAAACTTAAGCTTACTGCAACGCTTATGTTTTGAAAATGTGTTAATCGTTTTACTACTCCGGGTACTACTTGGACTGAACCGCTATCGCACACTAATGTTTAAATTGTTAGGCTTGTCAACTTTCAGTAGAGCGTATTCTCGAAGCAGCACTGTATTAAACAAAATACGTGATCACGCCACTGTGATTTAGGGAATGATCACGGCCATTCACGTAAAATTGGGGTGGAACATAATTGTAGGTCTACACAACTTGGCCTACTCAGTTGCACGTCTGCCGCTTCTATCTTGGTCTTTTGACCATTTACCTTCTTGTATTTTTGCAGCGGGTCTATATGATGATTTTGAGGATTTGCACGATAGTCACTGAACAAAGCGCAACTCATGTGCATGTGGGTCGCATGTTTTATCGATCTCAAACGTCGTTTTTGGGTTTAATGCGTTTTGCGTTTATCGTGCGTGTTTATAACCTTTTGTTGTGATTTCTGTTTAGCAACTGTTGTTCTTTTGCCTTTCGAGGCATTTGTTTTAGTTTGGTTTTGCTCGTTTCAGTGTGTCCGGAGACAAAATTCAAAAATCACAGTTACTGTACTGAGAGCGGAGCGACTCGGAAGCGATGAAAAAAACACAGCCGTAGTCAATTTCACGCATTGATATCTCCTGATATCTCTCACTAGGAAAAACCAGGTTATTGGCACGGTATTCGCTACAATGCTAAAGGAAGGATCAAAAGGCAAATAATCTTAATAAGAAACTCAACATCTTGCAACATGCAAAAACAAATAGCCGGGCCGGGCAATACAAAAACTGCAAGATAAAGAAGATAAAGAGTGTTGCACGGTTTAAATCCTATCGCTAGCTGTATCCAGGAGGCTATACTGTCACCGGACGCACTGAAACAAGCTAAATCTATAAGCTAAATTGGTCAAAAGACTGAGACAGAAAAACATACGAGAAGGAGTTTGTACTCCCCCTCCCCCAAGCTAATCGAGAAGAAAATTGGTTTAAGTAGAGATTCAGTAAGTTTAAATAAAATTTAAATAGGGATTAAATAGACTTTTAAGTAGAAATGAAATAGAATTTTAGAAAATAAATAAATTGTAAATAGATTTTAAATATCAAGCAAAAGTATAATTAGTATTCAAAATTTAAAAATAGAAAATAAATAGTCATTAAAATAGAGACTAAATAGAGAATAAATAGGGTAGTAGTTGAGGATAGAGAGAGCTAGGACATTTTCAACCAATCTAAATTACCCTCAGTTCAGCATAAAAAAATCACAAAAACCGCCCAAAACCAGAATTATTTTTTACCCTAAAAAATCAGGGTAAAAAATAAAAAAAAATCTCAAAAAATTAAAAATCCGACCACTTTTTCAAAAAAAAGTGTCCCAAATCAAGTCTCCCTTGATTTTGCGTAAAAAATTCTGGTGAAACCAAAAAAAGGACCATTTCAAAAAAAGTCAAAAAAATTTCAAAAAAAATTTTTTTTTTGAAATTATTGTTTTTGAAATATATTTCAAAAAAAATTTTTATAAAAAAATTTCAAAAAAAAAAATTTTTTTATAAATATATTTAAAATGGACAGACTGAAAGTTCCAGAATTAAAAGCTGAAGCGAGAAGGCTTGGACTGAGAAGATTCAGTCGATTGAGAAAAGCAGAACTCGTTGATGCGATAAATCAAGCTCTTGAACGAGAACGTGAAAGAGCCCGAAACCTCTCACCCATTTTTGATGAACCAGTTCCAGAAATAAATTCACAAATTATCCAACCAACAAGGGCAGTGAAAAAAAATCAAGATCAAATTCAAAGAAGAAAAGTTGAAGAAAAAAATCGCCAAGAAATCAGAAAACTCGAGGAAATGCTTGGTTTGAGAAAACCAACAAGCCCTTCTCTTCCAAAAATCAAAATATCAACACCCGAAGAAATCGAGAAAGACAAAAAAATCTCAAAATTGAAAGAAATCAATAGAATAAGAGCAAAAATCACAGAAACATCAACAGCATTGAGTGGTTCTGCAAGACAATTTCGAATTGAAACAGAAGGAAATTTTGACGAAAGAGAATTTTTGCAATTTGTCAAACCAGATGTTTTGCGATTAATGAAACAAAATCGACAAACAAGGGTGAGACTCATTCTCAATTGCTATATGACAAGAACTGATTTGACAAACGGAAATGTTATAACTGCGTATCCATATTTTCATTCTCAAACAATTGAAAATATTGAAGCGATAAATGAATCAGAAATCATTGACTCTATGATTGAAACAATCGAAGAAAGATTTCAAAATTTCACTAACAGAGGATCAAATTGAGTTCTTGAAAGAGTTATTTCACTTGAAGTTCAAATGACACAATTCATTCCACTCAGAGGGAGATCATATATTCCTCTTCCAAAAGTTCTCAAAAACAAAAAAGCAATTATCAACATGAAAAATGATGATAATGAATGCTTCAAATGGTGTGTCACCAGAGCACTTTTTCCTGCAGATAAACATCCTGAAAGAATTGACAAAAATCTCAGGGAAAATTCGAAAAGACTCAATTGGAATGGTCTGAAATTTCCAGTTGATGTGAAAAAAATAACAAATTTTGAAAAATTAAATCAAAACATTTCAATCAATGTCTTTGGATTTCAAGAAGTTTTTTATCCTCTTAAAATATTCAAAGGAGTTGAAAGGCAACACCAAATCAATCTTCTTTTGATTGCTGATGATGAAAAAAATCATTATTGCCTCATAAAAAACATGAGCAAACTGTTGTCAAGTCAAATCACAAAACACAATGGATCAATTCATATTTGTTTAAGATGCTTGAATGCTTTTCAAACAAATGAAAAACTTGAAATTCACAAAGAGATTTGTCAAAGCAATGAATTCATCGAAATGCCAGAAGAGGGAACTTTCATCCAATTCGAAAATCACATTCGCTCACAAAAAATGCCATTTGCCATTTATGCTGATTTTGAGTCTCTTGTTGAACCCATCAGCGGATGTCAACCAAATCCAGAAAAGTGCTTCACCAACCAGTTTCAAAAGCACAAACCTTGTGGGTTTTGTTATCACATCAAATGCTCTTTTGATGAAAAGCTCTCAAAAACAGTAACTTATCGAATGAAAAATGAGGATTCAGACATCTCTCAAATCTTTGTTGAAATGATTGAAGATGATATCACAAGGATTCAAAATATCCCAAAAAAGCCTCTGGTTATGACACAAAATAATTGTAAAGATTTCAACGAATCAACAAAATGTTGGATCTGCAAAGGAGAATTTGAAGATGATTCCCCTTCGGGGAATCCGAGCAAAGCTCGAGAAGACAAAAAAGTCAGGGATCACTGTCACTTCACTGGAAAATATAGAGGAGCAGCTCACAACTCATGCAATCTACGATACAGAAAGCCATGGTTCACTCCAGTGATTTTTCACAATCTTCAAAACTATGATGCTCATCTTTTCGTCAAAAATCTTGGAAAAACTGAAGGTGACATCAGGTGCATTCCAAACAATGAGGAAAAATACATTTCATTCACAAAAAAGATAGTTGTTGGTTGTTACATAGACAAAGACGGAAAAGAACATGAAATCAAACACGACATCAGATTCGCTGACAGTTTCAAATTCATGGCATCTTCTCTTGATGCATTGGTCAAAAATCTGGAAAGAGACAAAAAGATTGAAACAAAAAAAGGAATTTGGAAAGATTTTCGAAATGTATCAAAAGATTTGTTGAGAGAAAAACTAACCCTTCTTTCAAAAAAGGGAGTTTATCCTTATGACTTCATGGACAACATCAACAAATTTAAAGAAACAAATCTTCCCCCAAAAGAAAAATTTTATTCAAAACTCAACGATGAGAATATCACAGATGAAGATTATCAACATGCTCAAAACGTTTGGAAAACTTTCAACTGCAAAAACATGGGAGATTATCACGATCTTTATCTCAAAACAGATGTTCTTCTTCTCACTGATGTTTTTGAGGAATTCAGAAATGTTTGTCTGGAAAATTATGAACTTGATCCAGCTTGGTATTTCACTTCTCCTGGACTTGCATGGGATGCATCTTTGAAGAAAACTGGAGTGAAACTTGAACTCCTCACTGACATTGACATGCTTCAAATGATTGAAAAAGGAACCAGAGGAGGTGTTTCAATGATTTCAAACAGATTTGGAAAAGCAAACAACAAATACATGGGAAAAGATTTCAACCCAGAAAAACCTTCAACATTTATTCCTTATCTTGATGCAAACAATCTTTATGGCTGGGCAATGTGTGAGCCTTTGCCTGTTGGAGGATTTTCTTGGGCAGATGAAAAAGAATTCGAAAAATGGGAAAATTTTCCTTGCATTCTTGAAGTCGACCTTGATTACCCAAAAGAACTTCACGATCTCCACAATGATCTCCCACTTGCTCCTGAAAGAATCATTGTCAACAATGTTGAAAAACTCATTCCAACTCTCAACAAAAAAGAAAAATATGTGATTCATCACAGAAATCTCAAGCAATATCTCCAAATGGGTCTCAAACTGAAAAAGATTCACAGAATCATCAAATTCAAAGAGGAAGCCTGGTTGAAACCTTACATTGAACTCAACACAAAACTAAGAGCAAACGGAAAGAATGATTTCGAAAAAGATTTTTTCAAACTCATGAACAATTCTGTTTTCGGAAAAACCATGGAAAACATCAGGAAAAGGGTGGACATCAAATTGGTTAACAACAGATTTTCAGCATTGCGATTCGCTGCAAAACCAAACTTTGAAAGTTGCACAATATTTGATGAAAATTTGATTGCAATTCACATGAAAAGAGTGAAACTTCTTTTTGACAAACCAATTTATTGTGGAATGTCGATTTTGGATGTTTCAAAAACTCTCATCTTTGACTTTCACTTCAATTACATCCAACCTAAATATCAAGAAAAAGCAAAACTCCTTTTCACAGACACTGATTCTCTTTGTTATGAAATGGAAACAGATTACTTTTTCCAAGACATTTCACAAGATGTTAAAGAAAAGTTTGACACATCAAATTTTCCAAAAGATCATCCCTCAAACATTCCAACGGGAATCAACAAAAAAGTCATTGGAATGATGAAAGACGAAGCCGGAGGAAAAATTATCGAAGAGTTTGTTGGACTCAGGTCAAAACTTTATTCAGTCAAAATGTATGAAGGAAAGGAAGAAAAAAAATGCAAAGGAATCAAAAAATCAGTCATCAAAAAAACAATCACACATCAAGATTACAAAGATTGTCTAATTTCAGGAAAAAAACAAATGAGATCAATGAATATCATCAGATCATACAAACACGAAATTTTCACAGAAACAGTTAACAAGATTGCTCTTTCTGCAAATGATGACAAGAGAGTCATAAGAGAAGATGGAATCCACACGTTTGCAAAAGGACATTATAAAATAACAAAATGAATCCAGAAAACATTCCATTCAATGCTTTAATTGTTGGACCAACAAATTCAGGAAAAACAACTTTTCTTGTGAATCTTCTCAAAACAAAATTCAATCAAAAATTTGATTTCATTTTCCTCCTTTGTCCAACATTCGTCAACAACAAAACCTGGGATAATTTTGCTGAGAATGACAAAGATTTTTTCATTATCATCCCAGAACACCATCACATCAATGACTGGCTAAAAATAATCTCTTTTGCCTTTGAAGGAACAAACACATTGATCATTCTCGATGATTGCGCCTCATCAAAAGATGTAAAAAAAAGGACAAATGAACTTGTGAAACTTGCTTTTTCTGCAAGACATTCAGGAATCAGTGTTTGGGTTCTCACTCAACAAATGTCAAGCATAGCAAAACCTTTCAGAGAAAACATTGCTTCTTTGATTCTTTTTTTCACCCCATCAGCAAAAGACATGAAAACAGTCTTCGAAGAATTTGCAGGAGATTTGACAAAAGATGAAAAGGAAAAATACATGAAAGAGTTGAAAGAAGTCAAGTTTTCTCATCTTGATTTCTCCCTCAGGCATCCTTTTGAAATTTCTTTGAACTGAAAAAATTTTCATTTGATTTAAAATGGAAATCGAAGAACAAGAATCAATGAAAGAAGTAATGTCGCTTCTTGAAACTGAACCCCAACCAATTGAAACAGATCGCAGAGAAAATCTTGCCATTTTGGCAGCAAGTGGTCAATGCAAGGAAATGATTGGAGTTGAACTCACACAAGATCAAATCAAAAGACTTTCCAAGAAAGATGTGGAAAAATATTTCAAGAGATACGAAGCTTCTTTGTCTTCAAAAACTTGCGGAGCTATTGTTGAAACATTTTTGCAAGCAAGTGCAAAAGCACTTTGTCTTTTCCTTCCTCTTGACCAAGAAAAGTTTTTGAGGGGATTGAAAAATGATTTCATTGTCAACAGAGAACTCAATTTGATTGCTGGAAGTCTTTATTTGAAATACGGAAAGTACATGGCTGCTGCGAGTGCAAGTCTTTTGGCAGCAAACAGTTTGAAACTTGAAGAACCTATGAAAGAACCTGTTAAAGAAATTGAAGAAGAACTTGATAAGAACCTATGAAAGAACCTGTGAAAGAAATTGAAGAAGAACTTGATAAGAACCTGTTAAATAAATTGAAAAATTCAAAAAAAATTCAAAAAAAAATTTTTTTTTTATTTTTAAATAAAATGGAAAGTCTTCAATCATTATCAGCCAGAGTTCTTGCAAAAAATGATTTCAACGAAATATTTTTTCACAAAAAACTCATGTGCCACTGGGAAATCAGAAATGCAAAAAAAGAAGAAATTTTCAATCAATTCAGTGTTTATGAAAATTTATGTTTGGAAATTGAAAAAATCCTTGATAAAACTTATGAAATTTCAGAAAAATATTATAGATTTATTAATTCAGCAACAAATGGACAATATAATGATTTTTTTTATGAAATTGAAGAAATTTTAGAACCAAATTACGAAAAAAATTATCAAGATCCTGATGAAATCAGAGAATTTTTAAGTGAGTCAATTGAAATTCTTGAATGGATAATAGAAAACGAAAAATCAATTCAAAAAAAAGTTCAAGAAAAAAAATCTAAGGACAAAAAAATTGAAGAAATAATTTTGAAATTTGATGAAGTTCACGATGATTATCAAGATTTTGATGAAGATGAAGATGGATACGACAAAAATATTGCAGCAAAAGAATCGATTGAAATTGAAGAAATTGAAATAATCAAAGATTCATTGGGTGATTATATTGGAAAAGATTATTTGGATGGAATTAAAATGATAAAAGAATTTTTGGAAAAAAAATTGTTTTTTATTTGAGTTTTTCCAAAAAACTGATTTCATTTGGAAACCAAATGAAATTAATCTTCAAGATCAAAAAATGACTCGATCTCTTCATTCGTAAAATCATTAATCAAAAATTCATTTACTTTGACTTGCTTTGCATAAAGGTTGAGAAGCACGCCGTTCTTTGAAAATGATGAAAAACACGCCAGAACACAACCACGCATTTTGATTTCTCTGTTTTCATTGAAACATTTGCTTTGATCCATTCTTTTGTTGAACTCATCAAAAAATGGAGTATTTTTGTTCATAGAAATGCCGATACCACCAAAACAAGTAACATTTTCTTTTCCTGCCAAACGATGGATCCGATCAAAAATCTCGTAATTGTCAGGTTTAAGAACAAGTTGCAGTCTTTGACCATATTTTGTGATGACAAAATCACCCCTGAGTTTTTGGAGAAGATCTTTGCCATCGTATTGAATTTTTTCGAAATTGTTGCCTTTGTAACTTGATGGGATTAATTTGAATTTTTCAGATTCGAGAGACATATTTTATATAAAAATAAAAAAAAAATAAAAAAAATAAAAAAAAAATTACAAATTATTTCATTATTATTTGCATTGATTTTAACAAAAGAAAAAGAGAAACGGAATAACCAAGAAACTTGTGAAAGAAAGGAGTCTTTCTATCATTTTCAAAAAGTTCTCTGACATCCTTCAAGATATCCTTTTTCAACTTCATCTCGTTTTTGAGTCTTTCATTGAAGACTTGCATCAGTCTTGTCTTTGTTTCTCCAGTTTGGTTTCGAAAGAAATGAAATGTTGACTCATGATTTTCTCGAAGATTGTCTTTTTCAAGATATTGCTGATGTTTTTGTCTGTTTTCTTCTGATTCATTTTTGAAATATTCCAAAAGAACTTCAAGTTCTTCTTTGTTCAATTTATCCATTTTAAATTAAATGACAAGAAATTGAAAAATCATTTAAAATGGAAACTCAAGAACAAATCAAAGAACCTCAAACAAGTTCTGAAAAAATCAAAGAACCTCAAACAAGTTCTGAAAAAGAACCTGAACAAATCACAACAACAGTGAAACAAACAGTTCCAAAAAATCCAGGAAGAATTGCAGCTGGAAAAAAACTTGCTGAACACAACAAAAAAGCAAGAGAAGCAAAGAAAAAAGCGAAGGAAGTCACGAAAACAGACACTAAAAGAGTAGAACAAAAAGAAAACCCTACAACAACTGAAAACTCAAGCGAGCAAAGCAGCTCATTATCACTCACTCAAATGCTTTCTGTTGCCAGCATTGCGGTTTCAGTTGTTGGATTGTATTACAAGAGAGAGGAATTGAAAAGTCTTTTCAAAACAAGAAAAGTGGGAAGCGAAAAAGCACAAAAAGAATTGATTGATCATATGGTTGAAGTTGAGAGGCAAAACGTTACTCAAGTCCCACATAGTGGAACGCAGCAAGCTGCAGCTGCAACAAAAAAAATTCCAAAATTAAAACAAATGGATTAATTTGTTTTTTCAAATAAAATGTCAGACAATAAACTCGTGAAAACAATGACTGATGCTGCAACAATCACTGGATTGGCTGCAGGATTTGGATGGATTGCAAAGAAAGTCATCAAGGAACCAATGACTTCTGATCCTTCCTCAAATCTCATGAATTATGTGAAATTCACTGTCATCATTGTTGCCTCTTTGGCAACAAAAGATTATCTTGAAAAACAAAAAATATTGCCAAGTTAAAATGGCAAGCATCGCAATCATGATTGGAGGAGCAATAATCAATGCAACCGCCTTTGTTGGTGGATCTTATCTCGCAAAATTTATTTCTGGAGATTCAGAATCAGCCTCACTTGAGGAAAAAAAGAGACACAACCTGGCAGTTGAAAAATATCAAAAAGAATATGAAAAATATGAAGAAAATCGAGCAAAACTGAATGATTGGATTCAAACAAATGATCGAATCAAAGATGAAGCAAAACAAAATTTTGCAAACACTGATTATGCTTTGAAGCTTTATAACAAGGTTCATCAACAAAAAATTGATCATCTCAAAGAACCTCAATTTTCAAATTTTTACAAACCAAGCGAATCTCAAAAACAGGGAGAATTGATCTTTGTTGGAGGATCAGCCTTGGCTCTTGGATTTGCAGCAAGTCATTTCCTTTAAAATGTCAAACAAGAAACTCTCAAAAATTTATTATTCCCCAAAAGGATATTGGAAAGGCCTTCAAGCAGTGAAAAAACTTTCTCAAGAATCCGGTGTTCCCGAAAATGAAGCAAAAATCTGGCTCATGAAACAAGCAATCTGGCAAATTTATCTTCCTGTTCCCAAAAACATCCAAAGACCAACATTTGACGTTGAACTTCCCAATGCAGTTCATCAAGCCGATCTTCTCTTTCTTCCGCATGACAAACTCCCAAGAGGGAGAAAGATTTTCAAATATGCCTTGACTGTTGTTGATGTTGCAAGCAGATTCAAAGCCGCTGAACCTCTCACTTCAAAAGATTCCTCTGAAGTTTCAAAGGCTTTTCAAAAAATTTACAAAGGACCTTTGAAATGGCCAAAAATTCTTCAAGTTGATCCAGGAAGAGAATTCATGGGTGATGTCACAAAGGAAATGTCAAAACATGAAACAAGAATCAGAAGAGGAAATCCAAATGTTCACCGTGATCAAGGAATTGTTGAGAGATTCAATCGAACTTTGGGTGAAAGACTTTTCAGTTTTCAATATTCCCAAGAAATGAACTTAAAATCAGGTGAAAGATCCACGGAATGGGTGAAAAGACTTCCAGAAGTTGTGAAAGCATTGAACAATGAAACAACTCGACTTACAGGAAAGAAACCAATTGACGCAATAAAAAAAAAGGTGGTTGATTCAAAGAAACCAAATTATTCAAGACCTGTTGGAAAAAATGAAAAGAGACTCGATTCTTCAGTGAATGTGAGGTTTCTTTTTGCTCCTGGTGAACTTGAAGGAGGTCAAAGAAGAGCAACTGATCCGAATTGGTCTCTGAAAGTTTTTTCAATTGACAGAGCAATTGTGAATGAAAAAGAACCGGTTCTTTATTATTTGAAAGATGGTCCAAAAAGAGGATTCGTCAGAGAAGAGTTAATGATTGTTCCTCCTGGAACTGAATTGCCTCCGGTTTGAAAATTTCTTTTTGATTGATCAAAAAGAAATTAATATGCTACACTCTCAAGCTCTTTGTTTAAAATGCTGAATTGTGCATCAGCCAAGATGAAGATGTGACATTTGACATTTCCTGAACCACTTGCTTTTCTTTTGATTGACAAATAAACTCCGTCTTTTGTGTTCACCAATCTCATTCCACTTCCATGAAGATCATTGTCTTTCATGCTCCTGAGATCGATGAACAATCCAAACTTGTCTCCAGCAAAGAATTCAGTTGCGTTCATTGAGGAGTTTTCCTTTCCAAATCTTCTGAAAACTTCGTTAAACATGTCTCTCGTTTTCATTCCTTGACTGAAAATCTTGTTTGGAACTCCATTCACGTCAACTTTCACCTCTGTGATGTCAGGATTGAATGTTTTTTCTGAATCTCTTGCACCTGCAGTGTAAGGTTCGAAGAAAAGGAGGAGGATTCCCTTCATTGATCTTCTCGGAACATTGATTGATTCGTTGATGATTGAGTCTGTTCCCTTTGCAATTGTGATTGTCTTGTGATGAGTGACATGCTCAAACATAAAACGATCTCCGTTGAGAAGATTTGAATTGACTTCATCTGAAAGCTTTTTGCTTTGAATAACCTCATATTCAAGCTGAATGTTTGTCAATTCATATGCAAGTTTTGTTGCATCTGATCCCTTCACAACACCGCTTGCAGGAGCAAGGGTCAATTCAAAAACCAGTTCATCAGACAAGGCTCTTGGATAAAAAACTCCATGATCTTTCAAAATTTCGTGATCAAGTCTGATTCTGTATTTGCTTTTGAAGATATCATTGAGCTTGTTTTCCTTCACGACTGAAGAAGTTGGTTTGTCTCCAGCATTGGATCTGATTTTTGAGAGAGCCTCAGATTGAATTCCCTCACTCAACATGTTTTCTCGTTCGTGTTTTGTCAAAAAAAGATCTTCCCATAGCTTGAAAAGATCCCAACCGTCTGTGTCAACGAGAATTTCTCCAGGAAACTTGATTTTCAATCTGGAAACCAACGCTCTTGAAACATTGTTCACCAGAAAATTATTTGCATGACCACTCACATCCAAATCAAAAATCAACGCGAGTGAATCTGGAACCAAGACTGTTCCCTCATGAAGCTTTGGGACTGGAATCCTGAGTGTTTCACCGGGGGAAGCTTTGTTTGGGTTGAATGTGACTCTGTGAACAGTTCTGTCTGCCTTCAATGCGTTTGAGGTTTTTTTCTCAAAATTCGGATTGATTTTTTCACTGACTTCCATTTTAATATATTATTTTTAAAATGGCAGAATACATTCCTTTAGAAGATCTTGATCCTGATGAAGAAGATAAAAATGAAGATAAAGGTGATGATGATGATGAAGATTCTGATCAAGAAATAAACAATCCCAGTGAAAGTACTCCAAATACAACAATGAACAGAGATTATGGAAAAGAAGGAGCAAGACCAAAAACTGCAGAAACATCTTTCATTGAAGGTGAAACTCAAGGTCGACAAACGTGGGGAGAAGCGCAATCCCTCACAAAAGATGCATGGGATGATCTCAGTATATTATACCCAAATGCAGAAGATGATAAACTTGAAGCTTCGTTTTTCAAAGATAAGATAGAAGTCAGGATGAAAAAAAGTGGGAAAAAATTCTACCCATTAATGACCAAAGAGCAAACAACAGGAAAAGAAAGATTAAACCCACAATTGCCAAAAGAAATATTATCTGCTTTGGGAACTGATGCTGAATCTTTGATCGCTAAAGATAATTCTGAAATAAGAGAAAACCGGCAGAGACTGAGAGAAGCAGAAAAACAATTGAAACAAGCAGAAAAGAATGCTGAAGAACTCCAAAAAAATGCTCAAGAAATCAGAGATTATAGAAACAAACTCGAAAAAACGCAAGCAAAAATTGATGCACTGGAAGAAGAACATGGTTCGAGTCTTGAAAATCAAACAGAATTGCAAAGACTGAAGCAAATGAAAAAGAATTTGCAAAAAGATTTTGAAAATGCAAAAAAAGAAAATTTGGATTTGCAGAAACAAGTGAAAGCGAAAGAAAAAGAACAAGCAAAGGTTGACAAACTCAAATCTGATCTTGCAAAAAAACAAAAAGAAAGAAACACTCTTGAAGAAAGGCTCAACACGACAAAAACCATTGATGAACTGAATGAAAGAGAGGCTGAACTAAAAAAACAAATTGAAAATGATAAAGTAATCCTAGAAGATGAAAACACTTCTTCCCAACTGAGAGCAGAAGTTGAGGCAAGAGTTGCAGAAAATGAAGAGGAGCTTGCCAGGCTGGGAACACAAATTGAAGAAATAGAAAGAGAAAGGCCTCTTCGAGAGAAAATCAAAAACATTTTCAAGAAATATGGATTCACAGTTTTTGCTGTTTTCCTTGCTGTTGGCACAACAATCGGTGTGATTGTGAATGCGCTCTCAAAAGGACTCAAATCTGTTGCCAAAGGAGTTGAAAATGCTTTGAAAGATCTTGGAAAAAAGCTTGGTCAACTTCTTCCTGGATTGATTGGTTCAATCGTCAGTTTCATCTTCAAAACTGCAGGACAAGTTGTTGGATTCCTTGGAAAAAACGCTTGGCTGTTGATTCTTGCTGTTGCAGTTTTCATGGTTGAAAAGATTCAAAAGAAAGCGAGCGGAGCGAGCGCGCGATAGCGAGTTAAAAATTGAGTTTAATCCATTGGATTGGACTCAACGAAAAATCCGATAAATGGCAAATGCTCCGAGTGATGCTGCAATGATGACGCCAGATTTGAAAGTTTCGTGTTGACTTGATTCTTCTTTTTCTTGGTTTTCACTCGCTTCCTGAAGTTGTTTTGTGACTTGTTGTGAATCCAAAGACGGTGGTTTTGTATTTTTGTTTTCATTTTCTGGATTTGAAGAATGCGAAGTTGATCTGTTGTTTTTTGATTGTCCTCCATCCATATTCCTGGCTCCAACTTTTTTTAAGTCAACATTGACATCAGAGTTGACTCCGAGTTTCATGTTTCCAGTTGCTTTTTTCAGATTGTTGTTGTATCCAACTGTGCTTTGAGTGTTAATGACAAAATTTGAAGGCATCAACCATGTTCCTGGTGAAATGGCAAGATCAAGCCTGACTTTTGCCTCATCAATCGCAAGCTGATATCTACTGATGCTTTTTGACAAGTCAGGCTGTCTGATTGCATCTTCCATAAGGACGAGAAATTCTCTTTGAGCTTCCTTTGCGCCTCCAAATTCACCAAGGATTGATGATCTAACGTTGACTTGTGCTCCAAGAATGCAATAAACGAATGCTTCAATTGATTGATTGATTCTTGCCATTCCTGCTTGAGAAAGTCCATTGAGAGGTCCGTTTGACATGAAAAATTCGAATTGTTTGTCAGCTCCTTGATCGTTTCTGATGAAATCAATTCTGTTTCCTTTTGCGTCAGTTCCGCCTTCATCGGAGAATCTTTGACTTGATGGGTTTTGAAGGGTTGCTGGAGGATAAGTCCAATGCTTTTGTGCATAGTCTCCTTCTCCTGGATAAAATATGTTAACATATCCAAGTCCAAAATTTTGACCAAAGGTGAATCTGAAATCTGCGTTTGGCGAGATTTGAAATTCTGCACAGATTCTCTTGTATGAAGGAATGTCGTATTTGTTTTCAGTTTGACTGAATGTGGGATCACCTGGGAGAGCAGATTCACTTTGAATTCCTCCCATTTCGAAGAGAATCCTTCTTGTTGTGAAATAAATGTGGAAAAGAAGAAAGGACTTGATTTGAGGTGGGAGTGAATTGACTAGATGTCTTGAGATTCCAGAAGCTGTTGTTGCGCACCAAAAGGCAAAGTTGAGTTGTTGCGGCCAATGGTCCATGTTTGGTTGATTCAGCCATTTTCTTGATTCTTTTGCTGTTTTGTGGGTGATCTTTGTTTTCGTAAAAATTTCTCGGAATTTTGTTGTGAAGCTTTCGTTGGGTTTTACAAAAATTTTGATTGGTTGGTTAAGGATTTCCCCAAAAGATTCGGGGATTTTGGCTGAAAATGGAACAGCTGGAACTGGATTTGAAGGATTTGAATTGAGAATTAGCTCGATTGGAAAGCCTCCAAATCCAAGAGCTTTCTTCATTTCAACAGACCAATCTTTGGGGTTGGGTGAAACAATTTGCCAATGTTGACCGGGAACAATAACCAAATTTATTTGAGCTGTTGCGTGTGTTTTGTCGGTCATATCCACTTGTGCAACGAATTTGCTGAGGTCAGCGTTAGGAAATTTGGCTTTGAAGTTTCGCCACGCTTTTTCTTCTGCTTGTTCGGAAAGTCTTTTTGCTTCTTTTGGGTGGGAATCTATCCAATTCATTAAATCATCAAATTTTTTCCGGTTCATTTTACTTTTATTTTTTTCTTTTGAAAGAAAATGGTTGTTTTGACTTTTTTATTAAATTCAAATGATCAAACAATTTGGCTTGATCAACCAATCGAAAATTTTGAGTTCATCCGGTTGATCAGTTGCTCTTTTTATAATTCTTGGACCAATTTGAAAGAGAGAGGAGAAATTGGCATTTATGATGACAAAAATGTTAGTTCTGTTAAAAGGATTTACCCCGGAAATTTCACTATTTCCACACTCGGAAAAGAATTAAAGGTTATACTTGAAAAAGAAGGCATAATAGTAACACTTGATCAAGCTAAGGGTCCAATTGTGATCGAAAATCCTCTTGGGAAAAAAGTTATTTTTGATGGTGACCTGTCTATTCTTCTTAGCCTTATTGAAGAAAATAAAAATTTGATTAAAAGACAACATCGACACAGACTGAAAACTGGAGATACCATCATCAATCGTTTGGTTTCATTCAAAAACTTAATCATTAACTGCGATCTCATTGATAGAAACGAAAATTTTTTCAATGAAAAGCCATCAAATGTTTTGGCGTGTTTTGACGTCAAAGGAAGTCCTTTCGAAAGAGTTGAATATTCATCAACACGTAGCCCGTTTCGAAAAATATCAGGTGGGAAAAAAATAATTGATTCTTTGCGAATCACAGTGAAAGAGGAAACTGGTGAGGTCATCGATTTTAATGGGCTTCCGCTTAGATTCGAAATTGAAATTATTTGAGATCTTTTAATAAAATGAGTGAACAAAATATTATTCCGAGTGCGCCTCAACTTTATCCGTCGCTTGAAGTGAACGAAATGAGATCGCAAAGCGACGTTGCACCATTCAGATTGAAAAAGATTTGTGATTGTCAAAAACAACTCGAAGAAGAGATTTCTCATTACAAGCGGGTCAGCAAAAAATACAAGAGAACAAAATCAGTCGCTTCGAAAATAACATCCGTTTCAGTATTTTTGACAACCGTGTTGGCATCAAGCAGTGTTGGAACTTCATTGAGCGGAATCGGGATTGCTGTCGGAGTTCCTTTGAGTTTAACCGCATTGGTGACGACGCTTGTCTCATCGGCTTCAATGGCCGTAAGTCAGAGTTGCGATAATAAACTGCGAAAACACGAGCAAACGGTTTCTCTCGCTGAATCGTCGCTTTTTTCAATGAATCGATTGATTTCAAAAGCATTGAAGGATGGATTTATTTCTGATGGTGAGTTTGACTCGATTTTGCGAGAGGTTGAAAAATATTTTTCGATGAAAGAGCGTCTTCGAAATAAACAAAGGAGGGAAGTGAAAGCGGAAAGCGAACCCACGCAGCCAGTTGATGTTGATGCCTTGAAAGAGGAGATTAAAAAAAAATATCAAAAAAAACTCGGATCCCTTCTCGACGTAGCGAGTTGAGAGTTGAATTTCAAAAGCGAGCGGGCGGTTTTTCGTTGTTTGTTTCAAAAGATAAAACAATTCTGTGAAATGATTTAACGTCCTCAAAAATGATTATGCAACAGAGGCTTTCCCGCTGAAAGGTTAAAACTTCCTGTTTTTCAAGGTCAAGGTGAACATTGGACTTTGGTGCTATTTTCGTAAATGACCTAACTGCCACATGACTTTTTTCAGCCAATAATAAATCATACACGTGTATAATATAAATCATACCACGTAGTGATTCTTGCCAAACTAAAAAAGTATGGACGACAGTCAGATGCTTCAAGACGTTCATCAAAGCTTTTCCAATCTTGGAGAGAAATATCCGAGAATTAAGTCTAATCTGGAAAAATGCTACAAAGATATTCAAGCAAAATGTGATGTGGAGCAATCCATTCCAAAGGAAGATAAAAAAGAAAAAATTAAGAAGCTTTTAACCAAGTTCATGGACATGAAACATTTGGGGATGTCTTACGAAGGATTGATTGAAGAAACCGCCAGCAACAAAGAAGAGCTAATACAACTTTTGAAAAAACTGTCCGAAGCGATTTTATCTCATAAAAAGAAGACTGCATTGTTTGCTTCAAGGCAAGGAAAATTATTGACAGACGGAAAAATATTCCTTTCACGGAGGATGTTCAAACATATTCAGGAGGCGACCGGATTTACAACTCGTTATTGCAATTTTTTAATGTCACTTAACGAACTCTTTCAAGAATATCCAAGACTTTGTTACTGTGCAGTTTCAATCCGTACTTTTATGTCAAGCATGAAAATAATTCGTGAAATATGTGAAGAAGACTCAACCTTTTGGAAAAACATTACTTGAATTATCATATTGGGAAACGGCGTTTCCCAAAAAGCATATTATTTATGTTTATGAAATTTGCATTTTGGGAAACGGCGTTTCCCGACAAGAATATTAATAAGATAAGTGAAATTTGCATTTTGGGAAACGGCGTTTCCCGACGAGAATATTAATAAGATAAGTGAAATTTGCATTTTGGGAAACGGCGTTTCCCGACATATATTTTGTACCGAGCTTAGCAATGACAAAGAAACAGCGGCCATAAAATGTTGTCAATAAAACATTGTTATACCATTGTTTATTAATAAAGTGGGAAAGTCCCAAACGATTAGATCATCTACTTCCTGTTAAAAAAAATTTAAAAAATATTTATTTAAAATGGAAAACGATTTTCTTGATTTGAAACTGAAATTGAGAGGAAAAGGCATCTTTGATTTGTTTCTCTCCAGAGAGACAAAGGATGATTTAATTGAATTAATCAAACAAAGTGATGAAATCATTTTGCAATCTGCTCGTTCTTCGCTTGTTGAAATGGCTAAAAAGAAGCAGATAAAAAACAACGTAATTTTCACGAAGAATGAATTGGAACAAGCGCTTGGTCTTTCTTCAAAAAAAGACAAAATGAAAAAGCCTTATGTTTTTTCAAATGCCGAAAGCCGATTTGAATTCGCTACGAGAAAGGAAGCTATGAAAGGAATGAATATTTGCGTTAATGGAATTGCAAATGCTTGCAAAAAGGGAAAAATCGTGATTGGTGATGTTGTGTATGATTTCAAAAGAGAATGAATGATTTTTACAGGATTTCTGTGAAAATCAAATTTTTTTCAACCAATTATTCTTTCAAGATTTTTTTGCCAATAATTTGTTGGTTCTCTTTCTATTTCTTTTTCAATTTTTTCAAACCATTTGTAACAATATTCAACGTCTTTTTGTGGCTTTTTTTGTCCATTCATTTCGTGTTCTCTGTCTTGTTGAATTTTATGTTGAATTTTCAAAATATCTTTGTCGTTTTTTCTCATCAGTTCAATAACTTCTTCTTTTTCCAAGTTTTCATCATGAAAAATTTTTCTTTCTCTGCAAATTTGCTTTAGTTCATTGAACTCTTTGTTTGAATAATCAATATTTGGATTGTGTTCGTCATATGTGATGAGAAGATTAATAATTTCTTTTTTTCTTAAGTTTGTAGCATAAAAAACTTTTCGTTCTATGCATAATCTTTTTAGTTGTTTGCAGTTCATTTTTGAGTAATCCATTTTAAATATATTTATAAAAAAAAAAAATTTAAATGGTCCTTTTTTTGGTTTCACCAGAATTTTTTACGCAAAATCAAGGGAGACTTGATTTGGGACACTTTTTTTTGAAAAAGTGGTCGGATTTTTAATTTTTTGAGATTTTTTTTTATTTTTTACCCTGATTTTTTAGGGTAAAAAATAATTCTGGTTTTGGGCGGTTTTTGTGATTTTTTTATGCTGAACTGAGGGTAATTTAGATTGGTTGAAAATGTCCTAGCTCTCTCTATCCTCAACTACTAGGGTTTAAATAGAAATTAAATAGAGTTTAAGTAAAGATTAAATAGAGTTTAAATAGAGATTAAATAGAATTTAAATCGACATTAAATAGAGTTTAAACAGAAATTTAATAGAGATTAAATAGTTTAAGTAGAATTTAAATAGAGTTTAAGTAGAAAATGAATAGATTGTAAATAGATTTTAAATATCAAGCAAAAGTAGTATTCAAAATTTAAAAATAAATAATAAATAGTCATTAAATAGAGATTAAAGGGAGAATAAAAAGGGTTTAATTAGAAATTAAATAGAGTTTAAGTAGAGATTAAATAGAGTTTAAATAGATATTAAATAGAGTTTAAGTAGAGATTAAATAAAGTTTAAATAGCATTTAATTATTCTTTAAATAGAACAATTGCTATTATTTCAAATAGAATTCAAATAGAAATTAGTAAATAGAGTTTACATATATTTTAAATAGAAGTCTATCTCTTAAGGTTACTTATAGGGAAGGAAGGTCGAATTTTTCTCAAATAATTTTTTTAGATAACTGTTGAAACAAGAAAGGGCTGCAAAGTTTCGTGAAAACAGCCGTTAGAAATCTCAAAAAGAACGCGAGCTATGTGAAAAACAAAGTTTTGTAGGAAAAGTGGTGAGCGAGTGAAGGTGTCATAATCCAATTTATGCGGGATTGTGTTGACATATTACGTGGCAAAATTTACCCGCGATCTCGAATAACCGGCAAATTTGCATATTTTTGCCATCGTGTTCATCGCATGTCACGGCGTTGTATGTAAAATTTCACTGTAAAACAGCGTTCCATTTTGGATTCAAGCATTGCGTAAAAGGTTGTTATGAAGAAAAGTCACCTTGGGTGAAAGTTAAGAAAAAACGGGGCCAAAGAAGGTCAAAAAATCATTTGACGAAGCCTAAAAACTTCAGCTGGCGGAGAGCGACAAGGGTTCTTTGTACAACCAGTCAGATTTTCTTTCAAACCCATCCTCGTCGAAAGACATCGGGGCAAGCCGGATAAAAATAACTGCCTCGGCAGCAGAGAAATTCGAGGACAAGAAATCCGATAATGGAGAGTCAAACATTAGTTCGGAATCCGAAATCGAAGATGCCGGCAACAATTCAGCCACTTTCGTCGTTGTTGACCGGCTGAAAATAAGCAGCGAACTTAAGCGCGCAGCCTCGTGTACTGATCTACTGATAGCGGTGAGAAGTGCGTGTCTCTTCTCAACTCCGCTGGGGCTGCCAGTTTCATGTTCTGCGTCTATCTACCGTTTTCTTCTTTGTTTTGGTTTTGCCGGTGGCTTTCTCGCGCCAGACTTAACTTTTCCCATAAAGAAATCGCTTTACAATATTACAGTAACACTAAATGCTTTCGCGGGGAATTTCGATTGTTTCTTTATATCTACAGAACTCCCCAGGGAACGCTTCTTTGTGTTTGATTGGCCGGCGGCATGAGCGCGTTGACAAGTATTTTAATGAGGTGCGAAAACTCTGAAAATGTTTCACGGCCGAAAACACGGCTTTCATTTTTACGCGAATTCCCCATCTTCAATAGAATTAATAGGGTATGTAGATTTGCCAGATTTCAACGAAATTTGGCCAAAATGGCCATCAGATATTAATGTATCAAAGTGTGTCAGGCTTTTACGAAATTCAAAATATTTTTTCCCGTGACGTGTTAACATCTGACGCGACTACAAAAATTTTCCATTGTCCATCTTTAGGATGGGTTTTCTCACAAACCAATAGGAATAAAGAAAAAGCCTGACACACTTTGTTAGCCTATTATCTCCTGATTGATATTGTGCAGTCTGTTTGGTTGTGCGCCTTTACGTGAGAGTGGGTAATTCAGTTAAGTACACGTCGCTAGTATTGAGTTTGTAGGCCTCTGAGTGCTTATGTATCCAACAAAATAAAAAACATTGATATTTCGCAATCTTCAATTTATCAGCTTTACAGTAATATATAGTTTTCCGTGGTTTTATCGAAAGCAGCGCGCGTACGCGAGATTTTCCTGAAGGCACTCGCGAAACATGGAAGTTACCTTAAGGGTATTTAGAGCACTTTGCCTTGCCGGTGGAAGGCATACACATTCTTCTTGGGGACTCAATTTCAGAAAGTTATTTGGTGAAAGCGGAGCACTTGCTTGACCTTTTTTTTTTGGCCAGTATGAACCTTTGTATGGTAAGCTACAATAATTATTTGTAATGGTTATACCTCATGAGCTTTAAACAGTGTATCCAAAGAAAGACCTTGTTGCCAACATGACCCCTTTTTGCTATTCAGGGCAAGTAATTACGATTTTTAAGACACCTGTATTTCAAAATACTGTCAATTCAGGCAAAATCCCAGTTACATAAAGTAATTATGACTTCACAAGGAAAAATGTAAAATAATTTTATATTTTTATTTTAGGTGAAGGCAGCTGCAGAATCAACCATCACAACTTTATGCACCTTAAGCTTGCAAAGTGTATGAAATGCTGGGGACCAGTGTGGTCTTGTTTTGGTTTTGAAGGGATGAATGGAAGCTTGACAAAGTTCACCATGGGACAGGGATGATTGGAAAACAGGTACTCTTTATAACAATACTAATAATTTGACATGTGGTTCCTTTTTGAAGCTTCAGCAACATGTCTTGGATTGATGTTCCCTGTGACTAGGGAATATGGGACTCACCCTACTGGAGACTGATCAGGACCTCTGACCTGTTCAAGGTGGCTACCCCCGGTACCACCTGATCTAGTCTCCTGCCAGGAGAGCTCCGGACCTGGTTTCCCTTATCCCTAGATTAGTGTATTTCCCTGCCACCCATATTTTGTCCATTACTTCTGCATTGTGTTCTTTATGTAGAAAAAGCTGCTAAGAGCACACAATAATTATTCTGGAGTTCATTAACAAAAGCAAATTTTGGTATCTGACAAGATATAGGAAAACAAGTAAAGTACAAACCAATACTTTAGCATGCATTTATGGGTCACAATATAATTTACTTTTTTCCGGAGCAGAGAATTGTGCTAACATGGCATTAAACCTGTATGCATGGAAAGGCAAATCTGTAGAAATGAGCCTCTAGATAGTTTCTAAATGTAGCCTTCATTTGGTGATCATGATGAGAAAACTTTTATGTCATATTTGCATTCACAACTTGGCTCGTAAGAGTCCAGATTAAACAAGCAAATTAAACGTATTAATTGCATATTTTTTGGCACTCCTGAAGTCCTTACTGTGCATGTATGTATAATTATTTTGATTTGTCACAGAGGAGGAAGTGTGGAATCACGTGGTGAACAAGTTGACAAGGCAACACCCTTCTAAAATATGTGACATTGTTGATGGATCATCTTACAGGGAACACTGTAAACCTGGATGATTTTTACATAACCCCAACAATTTCAGTTTGATATTCAACACTGATGGGATTCCAGTACCCAATGTTCTGGTGTTGGAGTATGGCCAATTTATCTGGCAATTAATGAACTGCCCAAAAGTCAGAGGTAATTAATTTTATTTTAAAAATAGTAATAAAACAAATCTTAGATTGTTTTTCTTACTTAATATAAATAATTAATTGACAAATTATTTGTCATGTCAGCAGAATGCAGTAGGCCATTTCTGAGCTGCCTTGAACTTGTTGTTAAAATGGGGCTATAAGTGCAAAGCCTTTCATATGTAAATTAGTTTTGTTTGCATGTGAATGACAACAAATTTTCACAATAAAAACTTTACACTTAGCCTCGCTTTCATAATGAGGTTCAAAGCAACCCGCAAGTGGCCTATTGAGTCCTTTTAAGTACTAATTCAGATGTTGGTATTTTTTTCTTTTATGGCATGGATTTATTTTCAGGACAAATGCTTACAGTTTTTAAATTCTTTGTGCACTTTTTGTCACGTTAATTCTCAAAAAAGAACTTAGTTGTTTGGGGGGCAAGGGAAGGCAAAACCTGCAATGATCACATTTCTAACTCCTGTTTTAGTGTCTGTGCAGTCGCTAAGAAAAAAAAAGGTGACTGTGTTATCATTTTAATAGTAACAAATAATATTATTATCAAAACAAAAAAAACCCTCTTTATTTATGTAAGTTTTTTCCTTTTAACATCTAAATCTTTTCTATTTTGAAAGGACTTGCTGTGAGTATGCCACCAGGAATGGTGGTACATTCCAAAGGAGCTGTATTGGCTAGCAGTATGGATTTAAGGGCTAAAGCTAGCAACATCAATAATTATGCATCAGCATAGTGATGAATGTGTATGCAGCACTTGTGAGGCAAGAGGCCAGCATGTATGATCTGGAAAAGGGCGGGCCAGACATTATCCATACAATCCAAATGGGCAATTCCAGAAAATATCCATACCCAACAACGGACGGCTTCCATGTTTTAACCCCCCCTTGCCTTCGGAAATTCCAAAATGCGTTACCCCCCCCCCCCCCCCCCTTATGCCCTCAGAATTCCATAATCGTGAACCCCCCCTCCCCTTCAGAATTTCCGGTTTTTCTGGGAAGTACATTTTCGACTTTAGCAACGCCTATATGAACAAACGAACATGAATTTATGCCTCCTCAGGGCAGTGATCTAGCGGCGCTAGGCGACAAGCTTTACTCTGCAGCGACAAGAAAAACCTACCGCTAGTGGCCAGGCTGTGAAAACTTCTTTTTAAGTCCGAATTTGGCTATAATAATAAACACCATTTACGGCAGTTTTACTCCTCTTAATTTTTTTCTTGTGCCATTCAACTCCTTTAGGAAAAGTAGGAAACTAGAACAACGCATTGAATGAAAACAAAAATTATTTCTTTTCACCCCTTGTTTTATAGACGCACACAATCCAATTTAGAATGTCTGGGATCCCAGGACTCATCGCATGCTTCAGTCGGCTTCAGTTTCTGAACCAATAATTGTATCTGTGATTCCAGGCGCTATCAA
>NW_028145785.1:102500-128248 GCF_977016875.1 Pavona decussata
CATCCTTCCCAGAAATGTGGGGTATTTTTCATTTTCTCTTTTTTTTACGCTGTTTTCAGCTAATGTATACAAAACCACATTATATAACAAATTAAATAATTGCCTTTTCTTGTGAACAAGCCGAAAATCTCATATCCAAGCAGGAGAATAATTGTTTGAAACGGTATTTCAAAAGGGATTTGAACAGTAAGCAAAATACATGGTGTCTCTCTAGAGCTACCTTCTTGTCAAACCTTTCTCTTTACGCAGAGTGAATGATAAATACGCGAAAGAGGCGTTAGTTTACCTACTCTAGTTTTTATTTAATAGTCAAATACAAGAGTTAGGTTTGTGGAACTGAGAACTGACATTTTTACTGTTTACACTCTTTTCTTTTTATAGGAATTTATTTCATAAGAATTTCGAAGCTGAAATTTGCGGAAATTTAAGAATATTTTAAAAATAAACCCGAGCCCGAGATTTGGAAAGAATATAATTCTTTGCATCTAAACGGCAAAACTAGCCAACTGATAAACTGATTGTCATACGCTAAAATCTAAGAATGCTCACAAGAATATTTTCAGCGTAACATCGGCAGAAAAAGAAGAGTGTTCAGTCTGGGCCCGAAAAAATAACATTCTTATGAAAAGAAAAGAGTGTATCGCGATTCTCTTAAAAAGAAGAGTTGGCCTGTGTTGCTGGATTCCCCACTTAGCATTGTTATAGTTCCACGGAAGTTCCGTTGTCTCTGTAATATCACGAAGGGCAACAAAGAAAACACGGGGATGGTCTGTGTTGTTTTTAAGCAGTAATACGAAGGGCCTCACATTGGCATTCTGCCTTGAGTCCTTGGGGTAGCGCCCCAAATTAGTGAATTAGTGGGATAACCTTCAAAAGGATCTATCTTAATGAAAGCAAAGAAAGAAACCATGAAAACGGTAGACTGGTATTCTTGTTCAACTTGTTAGAAAATTGTCTACCATAATGGAGTCCAGCTATGGGATTAATACAATTTGGCACAAGCACATATCTTTAAAACTCACGCAATCTGATGTCCAACACTGTCGATCACCATTGAGGCGCATGGCGATCCGTCCTTTTTATACAGGCTTTCCTTTTTCTTAGCCTCTTCTAATCGGATAATTTCCCGTTCACACTCGCACATGACTTCATATCTGCGAATACCCCTCGAGGCGAAAGCCCAAATTCCCGCGCCGCATGGGTCGATTGGTCACTGTGTAACTATGGAGGAAATTGATAACGTTAGACTCTTTCGAGTAAATCAGCGAAATATATTTTAACTTTTGCTTACCAGCAAGTGCGTTACTGACCTCAATTGGTGGCTCAGATTTTGGATTGAGCGACATTTAATGCTGAACTCGTTGCAGCATCACACGTCCCCCAAATTCGATGCCTGGCTCCCTTCTGGTGCAGTGTAATTCTAATCTCGTGTAGCCATTGATTTTCTTAATTATCTTTTGTGCTGGATTTGATTTCCCAGCCACAGCTTTTTTTTGCTTTTTCTTTAATTGCTTCTTTAAATAGCTGTTAAAATAGAAAACAAAAATTCGATTGCTTCAAGTGAACGATTGAATTGTTTTTTATATCGTGCCTTGCCTGCATGCACTTGTTTTTGAAGCCAGACAAAGGTATGAAATTAGCGAAGATTATGCACAATAAAATCAGTTAGGAAAATTCTGCGTTTTTATGTTCAAAAGTTGAGTTGAAAATAGGAGATATCAAGTTGTAAGTAGTTTTTCTTAACCTCAGTTTAGTGTTTTTTGGAAGTATACATTTCAGTATTGTATTTTGTTGTGTTGTACTGTACTGCTCCATATTTGTCAATAAAACAGTAAAACCATTCTGAAAGTGTCCTTCGGTGACCAACATTTGTGTGGCTTTCCTTCCGAGAAAAGATATGACGACGATTTGACGAAGGAAGGTTGTTTTCCTAGCAAGGTGACTCCCTGTAACTGACTAACTGACTTCAACTGTGATCACAGTCACCGCTGGTTCGACTACAAATAGAAGGTCTCATTTGTATTTACAATAATTCTCAATGAAAACGAGAAATATGCTAAGGCCAGTGACACGTAAAAGGTGAACAAATTAGAAGACTACGGTAGTTTTGAAGTTTTACATGTCCCGAAGTACTGTTCAGAAAAAAAAAACGTGTGCTCGTTGAAAATATATCCTCAATTTATTGTTGAAACTGTGTGACGTGTTTCTCGAATGGGAAGCGGATAAATTTACAATAACTGAAATCAATTTACCGAAACTATGTTGGAAAATAATTTTAAGGCCATTAATTTCTTTCTCCACTGAAGATAAGATTTTGCCCATTAGACAAAGAAATTTGCTCTTTTACTCATAACTAATGACCAAATACTCTGGATAAAAGGTAGCCCAATTTAGGACTGCAAAACTGGCAGCATTGAGATACTGTTATACTTGCCTTATAAAAAGCTGTCTCCTTTATCAGGTAATTAGTCTGGCCATGCAGACTGTCATCTTCAGTTCACACAGGCACCGCAGCGCATTACTCTCGGAATATGTCCTCTGCTGGTACAATCTGCGTTCATTTTCTTTCGCAACAGCAAGAGTAATAAATCGTTTTAGAAAAGGACATTTTGCCCTACGCTTCTTCTTTTGAGGTTACTGTTTAAAGCTTTAAAATAGAAACCAGTGGCGTTTTGGCCTCAACATTAGTTCATTTTGTTGGCGGCTTTGGAGAAAACTCAAATGTGATATACGTACTTGCTTACAACAATCCGTCAATGCTTGAAAGGGACGTTGGACTCCCTATATAAAATTAAAGTGATTGTGTTGAACTAATCAGAATTCGACACACTGAAACTCTTGCTTACGGTAGAACTTTATTCCAAATTATATTTTCCCCATGAAGATTATTGTACCCTGAAGGGACGGCGGGTCAGGGAATTTTTTTTTTTGGGGGGGGGGGAGGGGGGTGGGGGTAGCCCCCCTCTACCTATTGCGAAGACATATGAACATATGAAGGATACAAGAGAAAGAAGATGCTCCCAAGAAAACGGCGCGCTCATTCACGTTATGAAGTGGGCACTAGTGAGCCACATCATGCGAGCAAATTCGGGAAATTCACGGTGGCGGATTTTCATTAACTATTGTGGTATAAGAGTGCCGTTGCTACACTGAACTACCGACTCATGGAGCAAAACTTGTAATAATATGTTGTAAAAGACAATTTTATAATTGTTATAACATTTAGTTACTTTTATTGACTCCGTTATTGTTGTCATTCTTGAGCAAGGGAACGGCGGGTCGTATCTCTTAACATTTTTGACTGAGTAGTAAACTACTTCTGTTAACGTTAATTCGATTCATGCTCGCAAGTTATTTTCATTAGAAAAAAAGTAGAATACATAAAAGTATATCCACTAGATGAAAGAAGTGTTTGAATCGTACTTGCTTTATTTCATGACGAGAATTTACAAAGCTACGACCTTATACAAAAACTGTCGGAAACTTTTCGGCAGAAAATATCTCATAGAAAATGTTGAAAAACCATTTCCGAGCCTCTAGATTTTAAAGTTTCCTGGGGGAGGATGACTCGCGAACCCGGCGCTCGTTTTCAAGCCCCCCAGTTGAAAATAGCCTCCGCCGTCCCTGCCCTGTTATACCAAAATAATGCAATCAGATACGATTGTTTTTAAAACGTTTAGTGGGTCCAAAGTTCCACAGGCTCGGACCAGTTAATTACAATTCGCGAAAAAAGAAAACAAAAGAAGGAGCAGCACAGCGTGGCTTGGAAACAAGCAAAAATCAAATTGTCATCAGGAAGCTCTATCCAATAGTTCAACGAGATGTTATATAACTGAAACCTAACCTAGTGATAACCAGATCTTAGGCCAGTATAGTGTCCTAGTTTTTTGGCTCCTTTCCCCCAGCAATCACTTGAACTTTCGCGAAAAGTAAAACAAATATACCCTCTTCATTGTATCTCAAGTGGTCTGGTTGCCCGATAATTGAGCAATTATCTATGATGTCTACACCACCAGATGACAGTTCTACAAAAACACCCCGTCGTGCTGCTGTACACAAAAACTTCTTTCCGAATTATCCTCAATGTCTGAGAATGGCACTTGTTTTACTTCGTAAAAAAATTAAGGTTCATAGTCTAATTATCAATTTATTGTATGCACCTTCTTTGCGTGATAAATGAATAAGTAAAAGGAGAAAAATAAACGGGATTACTGTAAATACTGCATCCGCAGCAGTGATTGCAATTGCGAAATCTTAATCTCTTCTAGAACGCTCCTATAACTTACCAGTTTCACGTCACAAGAAGCTTCTCGTATCT
The DNA here is from genome assembly GCF_977016875.1 of Pavona decussata. Taxonomy (NCBI): domain Eukaryota; kingdom Metazoa; phylum Cnidaria; class Anthozoa; order Scleractinia; family Agariciidae; genus Pavona; species Pavona decussata. Next base: position 106,819 of record NW_028145785.1, read on the forward strand.
TCCGGCTAAAATAAATACGCTTGCCAAAGGATAAATATAACGAGTTTCTTTATATAATTAGATATTGAGACACATTATATTCACAGAGATATGTTCCCAAGAACAATTACCTTGCAGCTGGATTTTGATAAATCGCTCAAGACACCCAAAGTCAGTTCCCAAGACGCGTATTACTGCACGAGGCTTAGAACACACCACTTGGGTATATACTGCGCCAACGACGACAACATTCATTGTTTTCTGTACGATGAAACCATCGGTACCACTGGACCAAACGAGGTGATATCTTTAATGGATTATTTGCTCATTGAACTTGAAAATAAGCTTGGAAAGCATGACCATTTAATTATTTGGTGTGATAATGCTCCTGGACAATTCAAGGAATGCTTCCTGTTTTTCTACCTGGACCATGTAGTAAAAAGGGGACAATTTCTAAGAGTTGACTTGAAATTTTTGCTTGAGGGCCACACTTACTCCGTTTGCGATAGACGATTTGGAAATATACAAACGCTTTTCCAAAAGCACGAAGTTATTGACACCCCGCAAAAATGGGCAACAGTTTTGGAACAAGAAAAACTATCCGGCGTCACAGTGCATTGCGTTACCCTAGACATGATAAAGGACTACAAATCTTTCCTTCGACTACAGTACGTAAGCCGTAACGAGGACTTAGAAGGGGAAAGGTTTGAGGTCAAAAGCATCGCCTGGCTCAATTTCGGATATGGAGAACGAGTTAATGAAGAGGGGGAGTTTCAGCTGGTACATCATCCTGAACACGTCTTCATTAGATTCAAAATAAATCCTAAACAATTACCGCGGAAAGTTTCCTTTATAAAGAAGAAACAAGCTGCTGAGCTAAGACCAGAACTTCTCACTACTTTACGACAGGAAAGGAGGCCGCTACGCGAGGACGTTAAACGATCTTGTATTAAATTAGCACAGAAATACTTATCTGAACATGCCGTTCGATTTTATGAATCACTGCCGTCTACTGATGATGAAAATGATAATGCAACACAGTGAAAATAATGAAGAAATAAATAGGATTTTAGTATTCACTAGCTTGAAATGAAATGTTGAAAAGATGTTATGACGACTGAGTTGGTGCTGCAGTAAGAAGGGCTTTAAGTAAAGTTGTACTGATGTTATATTAGATGTAGGTTTTACATTCACTGCATGGGTTTAATAAAAAAAAAGTAATTTCCACTGAATGTCGATTACTTAAATATAAGGGGGTGGGGGCATATAACAATAGTACATTTTAACAAATGGTATTTTTTTTCGAACAAGTTTTTACCATACAACTAATTGAAGCATGGCGCTAGTGGCCACAGTTCAGTGTTGACTTAGTGTAATTATGCCCTGTAAGTCATGTTTTATTTGAACGCTCAGAGGCAATGCAATCATTGACCTCAGCTGGATAATTAAGAATTATTCACCGAAGTGGAGGTGAATAGTGATGAATATTTACCGAGCCGCGAAGCGGCGAGGTAAATATCCATCACTATTCACCGACACGGAGGTGAATAATTGTTTTAGTATATACCACTGAGAAATTTTTAACAAACGTACGCCTTGTGTTTTGAAAATAATGCCAATTCTTGCTTTTATTCGGCCCTCGCGCGCCAAATGGCATATGCAACTTATTGCACGCTCAAGTCATATAGAAAAATAAACCTGTTCTTACGTAGCCCCTTTATCGGCAACGTCTGTTTCAACAAGTGAAAAGACGTCTTTATAAATTTCTACCTTCTTTCATTAAGAATAAAGAAACCCTTTGTTTAAAAAGCCCATGTTATTTTCCTATTGATGTTTCTGGTATAAGGAGAGTACACAACGCTCTTTTTCTTAATTTTAAAGTTTATTTCTGAGATAGGGCGGGGCGAGTCCTCTAACACATTTAAAAGTCATTATGGCAACCAGTGAAGCGGTTTTAAAGATGGCGTGAGATGATGATATCTCTTAACTTTACTCCAGTTGCAATGCGAGCAGCTAAATTCTGCACTGTCTGCACGCACGCAACGTTCCTCTTTGTGATGTTAGACCAAACAGAGGGGGACCAGAAAAGCTTGCTAAATACGATAGCATTTAACAGCGACATCAGTAGTGGAATTATCAAGCAGATGCTTAACACGATTGATTCGTACATTTAGAGATTACTTATACCTTAGTGTTATGCTCATTAGATGTCAAACTTGCATCCAACGTAATTCCCAGGCTCTAAGAGTTATTTTTTGATAGCCCGTTTTCCATCAGATTACATGGTAATGTAAATCCACTGAATATATTTTTTTCACCTTAAGAGTTCAGCTGTCCAAGCACTGAACAGAAAAGTTGTCAGTCTCCTTTGTGCTATGCTTTAGACAGTAAAGCCGCAAAACAACTGCTTTACTGACCAAGCTTATTTGGCAGTGGCCTCGTTGTACGTTGTTGTTGTTTTTTGTTTTTCTTTTCGTGTTTCTACAGACCGGTCCATAAAAAACGTGAAAAGAGAACTTGGTCCCTAACCCATAATAATACGAGTATTATATTTCCGTCTTCTTTCAAAAACAGCCAGGGTACCAAACGACACTAGGAATTTCTTTGTAGCAGGTTTAAATAGAGATAAAACTAAAAGGCACTTCTAAATTTAAACACAGTTTATTAAGAAAAAGTCGGAGTTCTATTCAAAATAATACTGATAAATTAAATGCACAGTGCTGGGATGCGAGACTGACTGCATACGCAAAACAGTTTTTTTAAGGAACAGTTCTTGAAATCACCGTCTCTTTGAAAGAACAACCATGTCATATTTTTGGGAAGCGAATCTCGTTTCACTTTCTAGCTTGTGTGCGTCGTGTTCCTGTCGTAGACGCTCTAAATCACTGACGCGTTCGGCAATACCGTTCTTAATTTCTAAACACAGAGTATTAATTTGGTTTTCCATTTGATCGCAGTACTGACAAGTATCTATCCTAGCTTTTCGAAAACTAAGCATGTCTCGCAAGTTTAAATTAAAAATGTTTCTAAAAGAGGAAAAACTTATCACAGGACCCCTATTTTTTATCTGTGACCGGTTCGTTTTAAAATCAGGGTTCTTTGCAACAAAGTCACGCCACATCTTCCTCATGGACACATTTGAGTCAAAGTACCTCTTCTGAGTCCTTGCTCTTCGGTAATGTGACGCATCCGCCTTATACGAGCAGATGAAGTCAATCACAGCCCTCCGCGCCTCTGGCAAAAGTTTTCTTGCATTATTTCCATGCCGCCCTCTCATGTCTTGCTGAATTGTGACACCATCGGCGTTCATTTTCCTAAGAAGAACTTTGATTTTGGCGTTAGAAATTGCATAACATTTCTCAAACGCGCCACGACAAACTGTTCCTAAAGTTGGTATTCGGTAGGTAACTCTCCTGACTCCACTCGGACAAACACTGACTTCCATTAGTCCCGAAAGAATGTAATTCTGTTCGTTATAACTTTTCTGATAGAAGTTTTGTCTTAACACGTGTATTAATTGACGACATTCACCAGGTGGCCGTCTCATTAGACAGCCTTGATCGCAAGAACAAATCAAAGACATTCGTGCTAGTTCTCGATAAGGTCTGTTTTTCCGTGCAGTTATTTTTCTCTGTTTGTTAACGTAAACCTTTTGAAGTTTAGACCTAGTTTTCTGTGGCCCTCTTTCAACTGAACTTGCGAGAGGAGCACCATCTCGGAAATATGTCCAACGGCTGTGGGGGTCGAATCGATACACTAACTTGTTTACATCGATTGACGGCTCATCGCATGTGCTTGCCGATTGGTTTGCCAGACGGACGCGTGCCTCGGACCCTGAATCAGAAATCGAAGCCATTTCCTTTGCTTTAACGTGCAACAGAAGACAATAATTTGTGGAGAGTGGCAATGAGTTGTCGTTTATGTAGCAACTAGGAAAGTAATCTCGTAAATTCCTGAACATTCTTTTCAATTCTGAAAGCAGCCGATAAAAGTATCTGATAACGTGTTCGAATCACGCCTCTTTCAAAAACCGATTACACAACTTTAGTTCAGCGATGTCACGTACAATGTACAGACCGGTTATAGGCTGCCTTAATTTCCCTTTGTGTTCAAATGTCTGAAGTCAGAATTCACTGGAAAACTTGTTCTAAAATTTATGAAATGAAATAGAACTGGTGCCCAGTTCTTGAAAGTAGGGGGCGGGGGCGTTTCTCGAAAGTCCCGGTAACTTACCGGGCCTGATAAGTGATTTTCGTGATAATGTATCTTAACAGAAGTCAATTATTGTTAGCTTTTAATACTAAATTTTAAAACCTTATAATCTTATGGTAACATTGGCCAAGTACCATGCCGGTAATCAGTGTGTAATCGGCGAAAAAAACTTCACGCAATAAAGCCGTATAAGTAATTTTTTTTTTTTTTTTTCAATATACCTTTATTCCAAACACATACAACATTTAAAGCCTAAAACGTACAATACTTACTGCACTTTACAAAGTAAGAAGAAGGGGAGCATTCATTATGTATATCTTAAGAAATATTTTCAATTTTATATTTATATTTCATTTTTTTGATAAAGTCCGGGAGTAATAGAAGTGGCGAGTCATTCTGGAGCTTTTTTTTATAAATATAATAACGTAGGAAGAGGAGGGTATAATTTAATTTCTTTGTTGGAACACTCGACACAGAGGAAACACCAAAAAGAAAATCTTCAGTGTTTAAATTAAAATTACAATTATTTTCTACATTAAACCATTGTAGCACATCCTTGTTAAAAGACTTTGTAAATTGGCACTCTAGAAAGGTGTGGTCTATAGAGTCTGGTTCTCCGCAGTATATGCAATTACTATCTGATTTAATATTAAATCTAAAGAGCTCCTTTTTAGTCACGACAATTCTGTGAATGAATTTGAAGTTAAATTCTCTTAATCTGTTTTCTCTACACATCTTTGGAACCGATTTAAATATCTTTTTCCAGTTTGTTTTCTCCATGGGAATAGTTTTATTCCACCGCTTTGGCCCTGTTTGTTCATCATTATATTTCCTATCAATAATTAGCCAGTAAAAGTCTTTGCAATTAGCTTTTAGTAGGTTAATAGTTACATTTTCATCTAAGCGAAACGATTCTGGATCCTCGATGTTAATGGTTTCAGAGTTGAATTCTTGTATTTTGGCTTCTGTCAGGAGGTGACTTGGAATAGCCGAAACAACCTGGTAATAGTGAAGAAAGGTGGTCTTTTGTAACGAATATTTCGACTGGAAAACAGGAAATGGTAGAATTTGTCCATTGTCACCCAAAAGATCTCTAATCGTTCTAATACCTTTCTTATACCATTCTGTCCAGAAAAATGTTTTGCCATCGATGCGTATGTTCCTGTTATTAAATGAGATTGTATTCCTTCCTTGTTGGCATCCGTAAAGGTTCTTCAGCTCATAGAAATACAACAAAATATCCTTATAAAAAGAGGGTATGTCTTCAAAGTCATTTACGTGGTAATTACATGATAAGAGAAAAAGAAGGCCTCCATATTTCCTAAAAAGATGATCAGGAATAGATTTCCAACTGGGATGATTATTCTGTATTAGTCTCGGAATCCATGCTAATCGTAACGCTCATTGCTTCTATATTCGTCATACGTAGGCCACCTTTGTCATAATCCTGATAAAGTCCTTCCCTTTTGATTTTGTCTCTTTTATTTTTCCAAAGGAATCTAAACAGCCTACCTTTGACATCGTTAACGATATCTTTTGGCACATTCAGATTTGAAGCTGAATACACCAAAGATGACACCCCGAGCGCCTTGATTATCATGACTTTCCCAAAAAGTGTTAGATCCCTTGACCTCCATGTATCTAAGTTCGTTTGCATTTTATTTACCTTCAGATTAAAGTTCATTTCATTGTTTCCCTTCTCATCGTAAGAAAAATAAATACCTAAAATTCTAGTCGGGTTACCAATCCATTTTAAATGCAACGGCTTGTTTTTGTTGCCCGCCCACTTCCCCAGCCACATAGCTTTGGTTTTCTCTATATTTAACTTTAGACCAGAGATTTCACCAAAATCCGTTACAATTTGTAATCCTTTTTCTACGGAGACGATGTCAGCACACAGAAGGTTGGTATCATCTGCAAACTGAGAAACTTTAATTTCCTTTCCAAAGATTGAAATTCCCTTGACATCGCTACTTTGACGAATTTTGGTGGACATGAGTTCTGCCGTTAATATAAACAGATACGGAGAAAGTGGACATCCTTGTCTTACGCCGGTAGAAGGTTTGATCCAGTTAGTCGCATAGCCATTATTACGTACCGTACTTTCTATATCTGTATAAAAGACCTTTATCCAGTTTCTTAGGCTTTCACCAAAGTTGTAAATTTTTAGAACATTATGTATAGATGACCATTGTAAGGTGTCAAAAGCTTTCTGAAAATCTAAGGACAATAGTATACCAGGGCAGTTAAGTTTCTTAGTTTGTTCCATCACGTCACTGATTAGTCTAATATTTTCACCAATATATCTTCCCTTCATAAAACCTGTTTGATCTGGGTGAATCAAGGAAGGTAACATTTGTTCAATTCGTCTAGCTATTGCTTTAGAAGCAATTTTGTAGTCAACATTCAAAAGAGTTATTGGTCTCCAGTTCTGAAGTTTTAATGGTGATGATTCTTCTTTTGGTATTAGGGTTATTACACCCCTTCGCTGAGAAATTGACAGTTGTCCATTTTCGTATGCAGCATTAAGACTCTCAACTAAGTCATTTCCAACAAGATCAAAAAACGTTGAGTAAAACTCGACGGTAAAACCATCTTCCCCGGGAGATTTTCCAGGACTGAAGGTATCCAAACTTTTCTTACATTCTTCGAGCGTTAGAAGGCCGTCTGCCTTCTCACTCACCTCATGAGAGAGATGAGGGATTTCTAAGTGTTCTATGTAACGATTAAGTTGTTCCTCAGTCACATCTACTTTGGATGAATACAGAGTTTTATAGTAGTTTTCTATCTCAAGCAAAAGTTGCTCTTCATTGTTAATAATCTCGCCATCTTCGTCTTCTAACTCTGAAATTACTTTCCTGCTATAATTCCTTTTTTCAAGATTGAAAAAATATTTGGTCGGTTTTTCACCTCTTTCTACCCACAAACATTTTGATCGAAACTTTGCCGCTTCACCTTTATTTTCATATAATTCTTGGAGTTCTTTCTTCAGGTTTTCGTATTGCTTTAACTCCTGATCAATATTCGTTAAATCGGCATTGTTACAGATAATATGATCAAGTTTGTCCAGTGTATCCTTGATTATAAGTTCGCGTTTATTAGTTTCCTTGGCTTTCCTTTTAGCGTATGAGATAGTCATACACCTAATTTCCATCTTAAGAATTTCCCAAAACATTCGTTTATCTTGAATATATGTATACTTTTCTCGTAATTCCGGATACATTTTACGGATTAGTTCTGTATACGTATCATCTTTCAATAAACCGTTGTTAAACTTCCAGAAACCAGGGCCCCTTGGGGTTTCTTTTGTCCAGTGCAACGATAGGTAGACTGTCTTATGATCGGGTGCTATCGAAGGTTGAATGTCAACTTTTTGAACGTATCTGGTTAAATTTTTAGCTATAAGAAAAAAATCAATTCTTGATCTCATTTTTAGGGCTTTTGACTCATAAGAGTATTTGTTTATATTCGGATGTTTAACTCGTTGTATGTCTACAAGATCAAAAATATCCATTGTAGTTAAGATCAGATTTCGGAAGCCGGTTGGCCTCCAAGGCAAGCCACCTTTCTTGTCTTTCTTTGTTAGAGTACAATTCCAGTCACCTCCTATAATGAGTGTCGTTAATTCAGACTTTTCTATCAGGTAGTTGTTAAGCTCTTGAATAAATCGCAACTGATCAGCATGATCATTGGGCGCATATATATTACAGAGTGATAATTCCATACCATTATGTATTAGGTTAATTAAAACAATTCTTCCTGAGCTGTCGCTTAGGGAGTTTTTAATTTTGTTTTCTTTGATAGATGGATTTAATAATATGCAAGCTCCTTTACTGTGGCGAGTGCCATGAGAAAAAAAGATTTCACCTCCCCATTCGTTTTTCCAGAATGACTCATCACACGATTCGGAATATGTTTCTTGTAGAAAATAAAAGGTAGCGTTTTGATCTTTAAGATATGCAAAAATGCTACTCCTCTTTATAGAATTTCTAATGCCTCGAACATTTAGGGAGATGATTTTACATGTTTGTTTGTTAGACATCACACTCAATACGAAATAGGCTTTAATAAATACACTAAAAAATATGACGAAAAAAAAAATAATAAAACGAAAATTTAGAGCACAGAACACTTAAAGTCCGAATTGGGCACTAACCTTCGTAAATGTTCCCACCCATATTTCCCTCCTCTCTGAGTTAATCAACAAGCTAATAAGATTATTTGTAAAGATTACAATAACGGTAAATTTTCCTCTGTCAATTCAAACATTGTTTTGTCGAATAAAACAACAAGTTCGCTCACAGGTTGTCTAAATCATAGTAACTGAAGATTCGAACAGGGTCGCCACTCGGTGATGTTTTAACAAAGATTTTTCCATCGATTGTCCAAAAACTCGTCAAAAGCCCATCTTTTTTCATTTCGCTTGCCCTCGATACAAGTCCTCGTCGATAATTCGTCAGGTTTTCGTTGAGAAAGATTCTAGGTTTTTCGCTCCTCACTGCATTGGAATAACCGGGAAACACATCCGACACTTTAACATTCCTTAACTTAACTCTTTCCTTATATAAACTTGTTTTAACCTTGTGGCTAATAAATTTGACGATAACTGGACTCGAGTTATTGCCACGTCGTTTGAGTTTGTGTGTTATCTCAATGTCACTCGGATTAACATTAACATTTAACGAGGTTGCCAATTTTAATACTACCTCTTCCGTCGTTGAATAGCAATCTTCTGGTATCCCATGAATTTCTAGGCTATTTTTCCTGGTATACTGCTCCAAATCATCGAGCGCCGTGTACAGATTGTCCGTCTCTTCCACTTGCTTCTGGAGTTTATCTTTAGCTTGTTGAAGTTCGGTCTTCAGAGTTTCATTAGTTTTTGACACCTTTTCCAAAGATGTTTTTAAAACGCTGACTTCTCTTTCTTTTGACTGAAGGGACAATTTTAACTGTTGTATGTCCTCTCTCAAAGTAGAGTTTTCTTTTAAGATGCTTGTGACCGACTTTTGAAGGTCCGCTAACATGTCACGTATTTCATAAAGCGTTGGTTCTTCCTCCGAAGCTGCATGATCAGATTCTTTACGGTCCGCCATGTTATCGCTATCTTCTTCGTGAGCGATTGGTTTGTTATTTGGCCGTTTAGCGACGTTCGTCTCTTCCTCTGTCGAACCGCGGTCTCCACGTTTGTTTTTCTTGCGAGTCATATGCCCATTAACCAAAGATTTTCGCCGAAAGAGAGGAGGGAAGACGCTGCTCAAAATTCACGTCCGCTCCACACGAGCTCCACTCATGACTCCATGAATCCAGCCGTATAAGTAATAAAACAAATTGAACTTGATACTCTACAAATAGACATTGTCTTCTTTCCAAAATCGCTTGTAAATAACGCTGACTGTTGGCAAATTAGCGTCTCTGTATCGTGGCTAGGAAAACTTAGCAAAAGGAAGACCTATAAATTTAGAATCTAATTTTCAGAAGGAAAGAAATCAGTTCTTACTGCAATGTGGTTGTAAGCAAAATTTTAGGTTGTAAAAACTCCACTGAATCCTGTAAGTTGGTGTCTAAATTAAAAAAAAAAATGGTGGAAACGGTATTTAAAACTAATTTACACGCCCGATCTATCGGGCCGATTTGGCACAACAATCGGCCCGATCTTATATTGAAAAAGAAAATTATATGGCTGGCTCCACGAGCCGGCAAAATGAGGCAAATCGTGCGCTGTGATTGGATTACCCGTTGACCGTCGCTTGGCATCGAAAGTTTAATCCCGAGCATCAATGCAATCTTTTATTCGATTTCCTCGTTGCTCTACGGGGAAATGTTCACTAACATGTTCGGCAAACTGTCAAGCGAAAGGAAAGAGAATGGAATCATCCTAATGCAGTGAAAATTTTGCTTCAGCTACAATGAATGCGAGTTGATCGAATCAGCGGTGAGTTTCTCTGTGTGTAGATCGATTTATTTTGTAAAACTCATTGGATGTCTCTAGTTGAGTACTAAATTGATTAGACCTCTAGGTTTGCACGCATAGCGTAGTGAAAGTTGCCTTAAGTGTTTGACTTAGAGCAGTTTCGAAAAGTGCTTTTCTCAAGTTTACCGAAGAAGGTTAAATTTAGCCGCTTGACTTGGTTGTTGTAAACAACAAAATCTTTTCAAAGTTTCGCCCAGTTTTCTGCTTTATCCGCTCTATTTTTCGGCTTATGTTTGCATCTAATTTCAAAATGTATTGTTTCATTCAAGAATTATTGATTCGAAGGCCAAAAATGTGTGAAAATGTTTATTAAGTTACGCCACCGCGGCGATACCGGCTGAAAATGGCGAGTTAGCAGAATGCCGCACTTGCGAAAATCTAAATTTTTCGTACTCGATAATTGTATGCTCCCTTTAAGCCATTATAAACTTAGAGCCTTAGGATAATTTAGGATTCCTTGTTTTCTGTGATTACATGCTAATCCAAAAATGAAAATATATCTTATACCGGCCGGCTAGTCAGTAAAGAATTTCTTTCCGAGCAGAACAGTTGCAAGTTCCGTTTTGTTTTGTTGTTGACTAGTTTAACTTGAAGAAATTAAAAGCCATATAATGTATCCTTTATTGACCAAGCTTGTTCGGCCAAGATGGCTGGATATTGGCCTCGCTCTTTTCTTTTTTTGCGTTTTTATGGACCGAGACGAAATAAAACGCAAAAAGAAAAGAAAAAACTTTGCCGATAGGCCTTCATCACGGTTTTTGACGCCATTTTGACGAGTAGGCAAACAGACTTGAAATAACTGTGTTTGTATGAAAATCCGATGTCAAATAATTTTCATAAAACATCGCTTCTGAAAAATTCATGAATTGGAAACTTTTAGCACTAGGAAAAGAATATTTTAAGAAAAAAAAAATTGGAGGGATGTGGCTGTGCCAGAAAGCGTCCAGTCGTGTTTTGAACTTTCCACACATTTGTCTTTATAGCGAACTTGCCGCGAGCTGCTATTAAAATAGTTCGCGGGGAAAAATACAGGGAAATATTTTATGGAAAATTCAAAACACGACTGGACGCTTTCTGGCACAGCTACATCCTTCCAATTTTTTTTCTTAAAATCCTTTTCCTAGTGCCAAAAGTTTTCAATCCATGAATTTTTCAAAAGCGATGTTTTATGAAAATTAGTATATACCACACAAGTGAATAGTAGTTTTCGGACGTGCTGATTGGCTACATGTAGCTTGGAGGTGATAGTCAAGTACTATTCACCTCCAAGCAGCTGAAAAAAAAAAGATGGCTTCCCGTTTCGCCACGGTTACTTAAGAGGGAACTATTTCGATAAACAAAGCAGCTGTTAAAAAAAAAAAATTAATTAATGGCAACAATGTTTGGTTTGATGGCATTAAGGATGGTGCCTACTGATACCGACGTATTTTTGTGCGGTTTTTGACTATGAGAGAAAAGCAGGTCTTAGCAAGGCCTATTGTAATCCAAAAAGAAAATTGGGAGTAATCATGCATTTTTCAGAGATAATTAAGCAACAATATCTCTAAAAAGCGCCAAAATATAAAGCAATGTATGGGAGTTTTTCTTAAATTGAAACTTAAGTTTCTCTGAAAAATGTACGGTTACCCTCAATTTTCTTTTGAGATAACAAAGGCATTTGGTAAGTTCTGCTTTCTCCATATAGTTTTAGACCACATAAATATTCCTCAGTTAGTAGGCACCACCCATAGGAAACCCAAGTATCTTGCGATGCGCAGAACGTATGCGCAGTAACAATAGTAGGCACCGTCCTTAAATTGTAAGTTTTTAAATCTTTTCAACCTCATATTCTAAGGTGTAAAATAAAAATAAAATCCCTTGTTTACGAAAACTGCCGAGCACTAAAATAACAATGAAAACAATAAAACATTTAATATTTTTAGTGCCCAATTGGTTTCAACATTAAGATGAATTTCACAGGAAAATTGAAGAAATAACACTGTAGGAACTAAACAAGTGTCTCTAAAAGTTTTATTTGTATGCAAGAAAGTGAGACGGAACTTTCTACAATAAGAAATCGCTTACTGTGTGGAGCACGAGATTTTAAAATTTCATACCATTTGTCGGTATAGTATCAGAAATAAACTAAATTTTTGGTCCACTAGTTATTCAGCTTGTACTGGGTATATAATAAAACAATTATTCACCTCAGTGTCAGTGAAAGTGATGGATATTAACCTTCCCGCTTTGCGGCTTGGTAAATATCCATCACTATTCACCTCCACAGTGGGTAATAATTAAAACAAACAAACAAGTTTGGTCAATAACACACATGTATGATAGATAATAGAGCTAATTAACAATCAAAGTTTAACTCGCACTTCAATAATTAACAACAGTTATACAAATCGGCTAACAACTCGTTACATGAAAAATTGTCCCAAGGTTTTGAATTAAGGCTAAGCTTTTCCTCTCTGTTTAGTTTAAGTTCAGGTATGTTGTTTAAAATCCAGATAAAATTATTATCAGTCAATGTAAGTGAGCTGATCCCGACTTGAGCTGCTACATGCTAGCCATTAGTAAGTTTTGCCTTCAAACTCAATTTTTTCCCTTCCAGGGCACTATTTGCGTGTGATTATTAGCAGTCAATGTACGTAAGCTTATCCCGACTTAATCTGCTGCTACATGCTAGCCTACTAAGTTTTGCCTTCAAACTCAATTTTTTCCTTCCAGGGAACTAATTGTATGTGATAATTTATTATCAGTCAATGAAAGTGAGCTTATCCCGACTTGAGCTGTTACATGGTAGCCTAGTAAGTTATGCCTTCAAACTCAATTTTTTCCTTCCAGGGAACTATTTGCATGTGATAATTATTATCAGTCAATGTAAGTGAGCTGATCCCGACTTGAGCTACTACATGCTAGCCTAGTGAGTTTTGCCTTGGAACTCAATTTTTTCCTTCCAGGGACCTATTTGCGTGTGATATCTGTGCGAATTTGTAAAAACGTTCTCACCAGAACCGGGCGTGAAGCTGGGCAACGCCCAGCTTCACGCCTCTGTGGTTCTGTAAAATTGAGGGGGCTTGCCGTCAAGGACCAGTCTGTAAGCTAGCCCAGGGTAAGGGCTACCTGCTGGGGGGTAGCTCTTGGTTGTGTGTCAAAAGCTCCGGGGTGGGGAGGGGAGGCTTTTGTAGCCTAATCAACTTAGCCCAATTTGCTGTTAATTTGCTAGACCAGAGTTACTTCTTGGCTTGTGACCTCTCCCATAGAGCCAAATGCTGTTGAAAATCAATTGGATCAATCTGACACCAAGCCTGGAGTGTGGCCTAAAGGCAGGTGAGTGACTTGCAAGTTTGTGTGAAAAGCATAGGGGGTGGGGAGGGCATTGTTATTATGCTAAGTGAAGCAGAACGTTTCCTGACTGTTTAGGTTTAAGTGCAGGTATGTTGTTTAAAATCCAGATAGATATTATCAGTCAATGTAAGTGAGCTGATCCCGACTTGAGCTACTACATGCTAGCCTAGTGAGTTTTGCCTTGGAACTCAATTTTTTCCTTCCAGGGACCTATTTGCGTGTGATATCTGTGCGAATTTGTAAAAACGTTCTCACCAAAACCGGGCGTGAAGCTGGGCAACGCCCAGCTTCACGCCTCTGTGGTTCTGTACAATTGAGGGGGCTTGCCGTCAAGGACCAGTCTGTAAGCTAGCCCAGGGTAAGGGCTACCTGCTGGGGGGTAGCTCTTGGTTGTGTGTCAAAAGCTCCGGGGTGGGGAGGGGAGGCTTTTGTAGCCTAATCAACTTAGCCCAATTTGCTGTTAATTTGCTAGACCAGAGTTACTTCTTGGCTTGTGACCTCTCCCATAGAGCCAAATGCTGTTGAAAATCAATTGGATCAATCTGACACCAAGCCTGGAGTGTGGCCTAAAGGCAGGTGAGTGACTTGCAAGTTTGTGTGAAAAGCATGGGGGGTGGGGAGGGCATTGTTATTAGGCTAAGTCAGGCAGAACGTTTCCTGACTGTTTAGGTTTAAGTGCAGGTATGTTGTTTAAAATCCAGCTATATATATATATATATATATATATATATATATATATATATATATATATATATATATATATATATATATATCAAAAATAAAGAAAAAAACTACACTTTCATCCCGACAAGCCTGTTTCGTGATCTCTCACTCTTCAGGGGATTTTGATGACAAGAATGTACATAACCATCGTTTATATACTAAAAAATTTACAGAATTACCGTTGCGGAAAATTTAAAATTTAAAATTTAAAATTTAAAATTTAAATGTTGCAATGCTTAGTTGTTACGTAGTAACACTTTCTTTCTGTGGCGACAAGAAGATGCTAGTTCGTTACGTTTGTTCAGTGATGACAGATCCGGTCGACAGATAATTAAAAATTTCTCTTTGAGGCAGAGATTACATCTTTTACTTGAGCTGTTGTAAGGTGAGCTGGATGAAATGATACGCCATGAGATAGAGTGGTCAATGTCGCGGTCTTTAAGAGTCCAGATGTGTTTACTGAGTTCAGTTGCGTTTCTGTGTTTTGCGTGACGGAATGATGCAGAGTGGTTTCTGTATCTTGTCTTGAAATCGTTTTCTGTGAGCCCGATGTATGTTTCAGAAGTGTTGTTGTCTTTGCGTGTGACGGTTGCTTGGTAGATAACTGATGATTGGAGACAGTTTCCGTTAAGTGGGCATGTGATCTTTTGCCGGCAATTGCATGATTTGCTGTCAACAGTGTTATCTGCGGTTTCATCAGTGTGTTTGGATGAATTCAAAATACGCTTGTTGTGGCTGTCGATGATTTGTTTAGTGTTATTCATACAACTGTAACTAATCTTGATAGTATTGCGATTGAAGATTTTTCTAAGTTTGTGGTCTTTAGGGAAGTGTTTGTCTACTAGGGAGAGGAATCTGTGCCCGATATTGTTGCTGACATTTTTGCTGAAGGGGGGGTTGTACCAGAGGATGTTGTTTCGTTGTCTGTTTCTCCGTTTGGCGGTCGAGGTCGGTTCGTAGTGTAGAGTGTAGTGGTATCCGCTTTCGTTGAGAGCTTTTTGGTAGGGAGGTGCGGCTTGGTCAAATGACGCTTTGTCTGATGAAAGAGATGACAGCCGTTTGTTGATGCCGGCGGGTATGTTCTTTGTGGTAATCGGTGGGTGGTTGCTCTCGCGGTGGACGTACTGCAGTGTGGTGTTAGGTTTTGTGAAAGGCTGGTAGGTGTTGTTGTTCAGGTTGAAGGTGACGTCTAGGAAATTAATGATCTTTTTGTTGGCTTCAATGGTGATGCGTAGCCCATTTTCATTAAAGACGCGACATATTTCTTTTTTGATGTTCTCCGTGACTCTCGGTGTGGCCTTAGAAACGGCTAGCCCGTCGTCCCGGTAAAGTCCGATGTTGATGTTGAGGTTTTGTAGTTGCGAGAGCAAGAAACTTCCTACCAGCTCACATGTCTCGGCGCCGTCGTAGCTGCCCATGGTGATGTCAAAGGTCGTGTCGCCTTTCTTTTGCCATGCTTGCTGATTGTGTATGAGTATGGATTTTTTAGCATGTATGATGATGTTTCGTTCATCGTGCGTGATGTTGTCGTAGGCTGCGGCAAAGTCGAGTGCTTTGTTTAGGAGGTCTTGGCTAATGGAAGGGTAGAATTCTACAATGTCGAAGCAAATGAAACTGTGGTGTTGTTTGCCTTCGATAGCTTTAAACCACTCGATCACAGAGGCAGAGTTTTTCCATTGGTTAAAATTGGATGCTCTTGTGATGCTGTTGTTGATTCTGTCGAGGATTTCTTTACTGATTTTGCCTATCTCGGATTTAGTGGGGTTGATTAGGCGACAGGTCGGCTTGTTAGCGAAGTTCGGTTTATGGTCTTTCAGTGTTATGAATGCGTCTTTGTTAGCAGTGGTGTCTACTCTGTCGTCGATACCCAGCTTCGTTGCGATTTTTTTGTTTTCTGTATGGATGTCTCGTATGGTATCAGGGTGCGTCTTCTTGTAAGACTTTGTGATGTTTTGTTCTAGTAAGTCGTTGTACTTTGACGGTTCCAGTTTGTAAAAGTTCGTTGTTTTATCAGCAGCGATGAGCAACTTGGGATCTTTTTTAATGCGCTCGGTGTCCTCTTTCAGGCTGTTGAGAAAAGAGTTGTTTACATGTTTGAATTTGGTCGATTGTACCAGCTTTAGCATGTCGTCTTCAAAGTCCTTTAGCTCATCGATCGGAGGGGGGTTCTTGGTCGACTTAAAGCCGTATGTGTTTTTGGAGGAGTTGGACGTGTCAGGGTTGAGGAAGAAGTAAGCTTTCCAGCGCATTCGACGAACAAACTGCTCTGTTTTTTCAATTAGGCGTTGCAAGAAGTCGTTCTGCGATGGTAGAGGTATATTCTTTGTAGAGTATCCAATGCTGAATTTTTCCATTACGGATTGTCGTAGAGTGCTCAACAATTCTTATCTTGGAGCGAATTAGAAAGACTGTGTTTTGATTTTTCCGTATTACAGTGCTCGATACATAAAAGTAGAGCGTATTATATCGAAAATAAAGAAAAAAACTACACTTTCATCCCGACAAGCCTGTTTCGTGATCTCTCACTCTTCAGGGGATTTTAATGACAAGAATGTACATAACCATCGTTTATATACTAAAACATTTACATAATTACCGTTGCGGAAAATTTAAAATTTAAATGTTGCAATGCTTAGTTGTTACGTAGTAACACTTTCTTTCTGTGGCGACAAGAAGATGCTAGTTCGTTACGTTTGTTCAGTGATGACAGATCCGGTCGACAGATAATTAAAAATTTCTCTTTGAGGCAGAGATTACATCTTTTACTTGAGCTGTTGTAAGGTGAGCTGGATGAAATGATACGCCATGAGATAGAGTGGTCAATGTCGCGGTCTTTAAGAGTCCAGATGTGTTTACTGAGTTCAGTTGCGTTTCTGTGTTTTGCGTGACGGAATGATGCAGAGTGGTTTCTGTATCTTGTCTTGAAATCGTTTTCTGTGAGCCCGATGTATGTTTCAGAAGTGTTGTTGTCTTTGCGTGTGACGGTTGCTTGGTAGATAACTGATGATTGGAGACAGTTTCCGTTAAGTGGGCATGTGATCTTTTGCCGGCAATTGCATGATTTGCTGTCAACAGTGTTATCTGCGGTTTCATCAGTGTGTTTGGATGAATTCAAAATACGCTTGTTGTGGCTGTCGATGATTTGTTTAGTGTTATTCATACAACTGTAACTAATCTTGATAGTATTGCGATTGAAGATTTTTCTAAGTTTGTGGTCTTTAGGGAAGTGTTTGTCTACTAGGGAGAGGAATCTGTGCCCGATATTGTTGCTGACATTTTTGCTGAAGGGGGGGTTGTACCAGAGGATGTTGTTTCGTTGTCTGTTTCTCCGTTTGGCGGTCGAGGTCGGTTCGTAGTGTAGAGTGTAGTGGTATCCGCTTTCGTTGAGAGCTTTTTGGTAGGGAGGTGCGGCTTGGTCAAATGACGCTTTGTCTGATGAAAGAGATGACAGCCGTTTGTTGATGCCGGCGGGTATGTTCTTTGTGGTAATCGGTGGGTGGTTGCTCTCGCGGTGGACGTACTGCAGTGTGGTGTTAGGTTTTGTGAAAGGCTGGTAGGTGTTGTTGTTCAGGTTGAAGGTGACGTCTAGGAAATTAATGATCTTTTTGTTGGCTTCAATGGTGATGCGTAGCCCATTTTCATTAAAGACGCGACATATTTCTTTTTTGATGTTCTCCGTGACTCTCGGTGTGGCCTTAGAAACGGCTAGCCCGTCGTCCCGGTAAAGTCCGATGTTGATGTTGAGGTTTTGTAGTTGCGAGAGCAAGAAACTTCCTACCAGCTCACATGTCTCGGCGCCGTCGTAGCTGCCCATGGTGATGTCAAAGGTCGTGTCGCCTTTCTTTTGCCATGCTTGCTGATTGTGTATGAGTATGGATTTTTTAGCATGTATGATGATGTTTCGTTCATCGTGCGTGATGTTGTCGTAGGCTGCGGCAAAGTCGAGTGCTTTGTTTAGGAGGTCTTGGCTAATGGAAGGGTAGAATTCTACAATGTCGAAGCAAATGAAACTGTGGTGTTGTTTGCCTTCGATAGCTTTAAACCACTCGATCACAGAGGCAGAGTTTTTCCATTGGTTAAAATTGGATGCTCTTGTGATGCTGTTGTTGATTCTGTCGAGGATTTCTTTACTGATTTTGCCTATCTCGGATTTAGTGGGGTTGATTAGGCGACAGGTCGGCTTGTTAGCGAAGTTCGGTTTATGGTCTTTCAGTGTTATGAATGCTTCTTTGTTAGCAGTGGTGTCTACTCTGTCGTCGATACCCAGCTTCGTTGCGATTTTTTTGTTTTCTGTATGGATGTCTCGTATGGTATCAGGGTGCGTCTTCTTGTAAGACTTTGTGATGTTTTGTTCTAGTAAGTCGTTGTACTTTGACGGTTCCAGTTTGTAAAAGTTCGTTGTTTTATCAGCAGCGATGAGCAACTTGGGATCTTTTTTAATGCGCTCGGTGTCCTCTTTCAGGCTGTTGAGAAAAGAGTTGTTTACATGTTTGAATTTGGTCGATTGTACCAGCTTTAGCATGTCGTCTTCAAAGTCCTTTAGCTCATCGATCGGAGGGGGGTTCTTGGTCGACTTAAAGCCGTATGTGTTTTTGGAGGAGTTGGACGTGTCAGGGTTGAGGAAGAAGTAAGCTTTCCAGCGCATTCGACGAACAAACTGCTCTGTTTTTTCAATTAGGCGTTGCAAGAAGTCGTTCTGCGATGGTAGAGGTATATTCTTTGTAGAGTATCCAATGCTGAATTTTTCCATTACGGATTGTCGTAGAGTGCTCAACAATTCTTATCTTGGAGCGAATTAGAAAGACTGTGTTTTGATTTTTCCGTATTACAGTGCTCGATACATAAAAGTAGAGCGTATTATATCGAAAATAAAGAAAAAAACTACACTTTCATCCCGACAAGCCTGTTTCGTGATCTCTCACTCTTCAGGGGATTTTAATGACAAGAATGTACATAACCATCGTTTATATACTAAAACATTTACATAATTACCGTTGCGGAAAATTTAAAATTTAAATGTTGCAATGCTTAGTTGTTACGTAGTAACACTTTCTTTCTGTGGCGACAAGAAGATGCTAGTTCGTTACGTTTGTTCAGTGATGACAGATCCGGTCGACAGATAATTAAAAATTTCTCTTTGAGGCAGAGATTACATCTTTTACTTGAGCTGTTGTAAGGTGAGCTGGATGAAATGATACGCCATGAGATAGAGTGGTCAATGTCGCGGTCTTTAAGAGTCCAGATGTGTTTACTGAGTTCAGTTGCGTTTCTGTGTTTTGCGTGACGGAATGATGCAGAGTGGTTTCTGTATCTTGTCTTGAAATCGTTTTCTGTGAGCCCGATGTATGTTTCAGAAGTGTTGTTGTCTTTGCGTGTGACGGTTGCTTGGTAGATAACTGATGATTGGAGACAGTTTCCGTTAAGTGGGCATGTGATCTTTTGCCGGCAATTGCATGATTTGCTGTCAACAGTGTTATCTGCGGTTTCATCAGTGTGTTTGGATGAATTCAAAATACGCTTGTTGTGGCTGTCGATGATTTGTTTAGTGTTATTCATACAACTGTAACTAATCTTGATAGTATTGCGATTGAAGATTTTTCTAAGTTTGTGGTCTTTAGGGAAGTGTTTGTCTACTAGGGAGAGGAATCTGTGCCCGATATTGTTGCTGACATTTTTGCTGAAGGGGGGGTTGTACCAGAGGATGTTGTTTCGTTGTCTGTTTCTCCGTTTGGCGGTCGAGGTCGGTTCGTAGTGTAGAGTGTAGTGGTATCCGCTTTCGTTGAGAGCTTTTTGGTAGGGAGGTGCGGCTTGGTCAAATGACGCTTTGTCTGATGAAAGAGATGACAGCCGTTTGTTGATGCCGGCGGGTATGTTCTTTGTGGTAATCGGTGGGTGGTTGCTCTCGCGGTGGACGTACTGCAGTGTGGTGTTAGGTTTTGTGAAAGGCTGGTAGGTGTTGTTGTTCAGGTTGAAGGTGACGTCTAGGAAATTAATGATCTTTTTGTTGGCTTCAATGGTGATGCGTAGCCCATTTTCATTAAAGACGCGACATATTTCTTTTTTGATGTTCTCCGTGACTCTCGGTGTGGCCTTAGAAACGGCTAGCCCGTCGTCCCGGTAAAGTCCGATGTTGATGTTGAGGTTTTGTAGTTGCGAGAGCAAGAAACTTCCTACCAGCTCACATGTCTCGGCGCCGTCGTAGCTGCCCATGGTGATGTCAAAGGTCGTGTCGCCTTTCTTTTGCCATGCTTGCTGATTGTGTATGAGTATGGATTTTTTAGCATGTATGATGATGTTTCGTTCATCGTGCGTGATGTTGTCGTAGGCTGCGGCAAAGTCGAGTGCTTTGTTTAGGAGGTCTTGGCTAATGGAAGGGTAGAATTCTACAATGTCGAAGCAAATGAAACTGTGGTGTTGTTTGCCTTCGATAGCTTTAAACCACTCGATCACAGAGGCAGAGTTTTTCCATTGGTTAAAATTGGATGCTCTTGTGATGCTGTTGTTGATTCTGTCGAGGATTTCTTTACTGATTTTGCCTATCTCGGATTTAGTGGGGTTGATTAGGCGACAGGTCGGCTTGTTAGCGAAGTTCGGTTTATGGTCTTTCAGTGTTATGAATGCTTCTTTGTTAGCAGTGGTGTCTACTCTGTCGTCGATACCCAGCTTCGTTGCGATTTTTTTGTTTTCTGTATGGATGTCTCGTATGGTATCAGGGTGCGTCTTCTTGTAAGACTTTGTGATGTTTTGTTCTAGTAAGTCGTTGTACTTTGACGGTTCCAGTTTGTAAAAGTTCGTTGTTTTATCAGCAGCGATGAGCAACTTGGGATCTTTTTTAATGCGCTCGGTGTCCTCTTTCAGGCTGTTGAGAAAAGAGTTGTTTACATGTTTGAATTTGGTCGATTGTACCAGCTTTAGCATGTCGTCTTCAAAGTCCTTTAGCTCATCGATCGGAGGGGGGTTCTTGGTCGACTTAAAGCCGTATGTGTTTTTGGAGGAGTTGGACGTGTCAGGGTTGAGGAAGAAGTAAGCTTTCCAGCGCATTCGACGAACAAACTGCTCTGTTTTTTCAATTAGGCGTTGCAAGAAGTCGTTCTGCGATGGTAGAGGTATATTCTTTGTAGAGTATCCAATGCTGAATTTTTCCATTACGGATTGTCGTAGAGTGCTCAACAATTCTTATCTTGGAGCGAATTAGAAAGACTGTGTTTTGAT